>NW_009191941.1:5246-21518 GCF_000690835.1 Fulmarus glacialis
TTAAGATTTGGTTTTATTTCTCATTATCCCACTCTGATTTGATTGGTAATAAATTAAATTAATTTTCCCCAAGTCGAGTCTGTTTTACCCATGATGGTAATTGGTGAGTGATCTCCCTGTCCTTATCTCGACCCATGAGCCTTTTGTTATATTTTCTCTCCCCTGTCCAGCTGAGGAGGGGAGTGATAGAGCAGCTTCGGTGGGCACCTGGTGTCCAGCCAGGGTCAACCCAGCACTGTGTCATACTACAGTACCAGAACCTTCTCCTCTAAAATATCTTCATATTTTGCACATGTTGGGGGAAAAAAGGGCTTTGCAAGGTATATGATGGGGCTTGGGGTTGTCCCTGTTTCATGCAAGCTGGCTTAGAAGTTGTGTTGACAACTGATGTGAGGAGGTGCTTCGCAAGTTGCCTAGGAAGCATAGAATCGTAGAATGGTTTGGGTTGGAAGGGAACTTTACCTAGTCCAACCTCCCTGCCATGGGCAGGAACATCTTTCACTAGATCAGGTTGCTCAAAGCCCCGTCCAACCTGGCACTTCCAGGGGTAGGGCATCCACAACTTCTCTGGGCAACTCACCACCGTCATCGTAAAAAAAAAATTACACTTTATATTCAATCTAAATCTATCCTCTTTCAGTTTAAAACCATTGCCCCTTGTACTGTCACTACAGGCCTTGGTAAAAAGTCTCTCTCCGTCTTTCTTATAAGCCCCCTTTATATATTGAAAGGCTGCAAGAAAGTCTCCCTAGAGTCTTCTCTTCTCCATGCTGAACAAACCCAACTCTCTTAGCCTTTCTTCATAGGAGATGTGTTCCAGCCTTCTGATCATTTTTTGTGGTCCTCCTCTGGACCCACTCCAACAGGTCCATGTCTTGTACTGAGGACCCCAGTATGCCCAGGTCCTTCTCTGCAGAGCTGCTCTTAATCCATTCATCTCCCAGTCTGTATTGATCCTGGGGATTGCCCCGACCCAGGTGCAGGACTTTGTACTTGGCCTTGTTGAACCTCATGAGGTTTGCATGGGCCCACTTCTCCAGCCTGTCAAGGTCCTCCTGGATGATATCCCTTCCCTCTAGCTTATCAGCTGCACCACTCAGCTTGGTGTCATCTGCTGCTGAAGCACTGCTGTTGGACAAGGTCATTTTAGTTGTAGCCTTTGGTTCGGATGGGAAAATTCCTCTTCTCTTCCACATGTACTCTTCCTTGGGTACTTACTCCCATGGAGCTTTGGGTATGAGATTGTTGGCTTTTTTGTGTGTGAAAGACAGGCTATGGCTCCGGATTTCTTCTTCTGTGAAACAGTAAGTGTATTTGAAGGAATGAACCATCTGTGTGGATTGATAGCCTGCTTCTATCTATCCTTCATGCTGACATTAGTAGAGAAAAGGCAGTGTCAGAAGTAGCCTGAGGAGAAAGTAACAATGCTGGGAGTTGTCAAGAGTTATAGTTATTATCAGCACACAGTTGGAAATTTGATAAACAGCCTTCTCAAAAATAATATGAAAAATATTCTGTTGTTGTAGATTATACACATAGTTCTCTGCTTTCCCCAGCATTTAATTGTTTTTGGTTTTGTTACCCCTATATATGTATGTATGTTGGAGTCTATATGGTTTTTAATGTACCATTTATAGATTTGTATTGTGTCAGAGATTGCAAAGACACCCACCACACTCGCCTGCTCAATGCCTGGATTTCACATGTAGTCCCCAGGAGTCAGCACGTTCCTGTGGGAGCTTGTGGGCTGGGAGTGGGCAGAGGGGTGGGGATGAAGCACAGCTTTCCTTCCAACCTAATGAGTGCCTGCCAGCACAGCTGAGCTGGCAAAATGAGTGTTGTCATTTGCTTCTGGCGTAGTCCACACGACTCATTCCTGTTTCCCAGAGCCAGGGAAGAGCAAGAAGAACATGCACCTTACAAGGGAACTCAATGCACAAACCTCATGAGGCTGCAGAGATGTTGATTGACTAACCCCTTCAGCTCATGCAGGATTACTGGGAAAACAAGAGCATGAACATGGGCAGGTGTCAAAGCAGTCAAAATATACTGAGATGAGTTGGGATAGCCCTGTTCAGTTAGGTGCCTGTGCCCAGGGACATAAGGCGAGTCTCCCTGCACCCCTGGAGTCAGTGAGGGGAGGGACGTGACTGCAGTCACCAGCACATCTTCTCCAAATGATCCTTTGGATGAGCCCTTTTTCTCTCAGCTACCCATGGAGGGAATGTAGTGAAACTAGGCAGCTACTGTGGATACCAAAAGTTAGGAGGTATGACTGCCCCATTCCCCCCTAACTGTTTCACAGAATCGCTGACGTTGGAGAGGGCCTCTGGAGATTCTTTAGTCCAACCCCCTGGTCAAGCAGGGTCAGCTAGAGATGATTGCTCAGAGCTGTGTCCAGTTGGGTTTTGAGTATCTTCAAGGATGGAGACTCCACAACTTTCCTGGGTAACCTGTTCCAGTGTTTGATCACCTGCACAGTAGAAAAGCATTTTCTTACATTCACACAGAATTTCCTGAAGTTCCGTTTGTGCCCATTGCCTCTTGTCTCTCTGGGCACCCCTGAGAGGAGGCTGGCTCTGCCATCTTTGTTCCTCCCAGTTGGGTATTTAGGCACACATTGATAAGACCCCCTGAGCCTTTTCCAGGCTGAACAGCCCCAGCTCTCTCAGCCTTTCCTTGTATGACAGATGCTTCAGTCCCATCATCACCTTCATGGCCCTTCTCTGGACTCACCCCAGTAAGTCCATGTCTGTCTGGTACGGGGAGCCCAGCACTGGACCCAGCACTCCAGATGTGTCTCATCAGTGGTAAGCAGAGGGGAAGGATCACCTCCCTCAGCCTGCTGGCCACACCTTTCCTAATGCAACTGGAAAAGAAAATGGTTTTCTATATCTGGGTTTAAGGAAAGCAAGCAAAACGACATAGAAGTGGCTTTTTAGGGACATGGTTGGACATTGTTGGTGCTGTCTTCTCAAAGGAATTTGGGTCCTTTTTCAGCACAAATACAAGCTCTTCAGCAGCACGCCGTTTACTCTTCTTAGGAACAGCCAGTTATATTTGTTTGCATTTGGTCCCTTTGAACATTGAACACTTGCCGAGGAGGCCAAAGGGGAACGGAGAGGAGGGGAAAGAGGAAGCAGGTGGGAATGGAGCTGTGTTAGCAACAGTTTGGGGGTGTTTTGAAATCGTTAAACAGCAAACAAGCTTCCCTAAATCATGTTTTGCTATTGAACTTGAACAACTTTTTTTTTCTTCTTCGTAGGTCTTTAATAAAATTTTGGTTTGTAAAACTCTGCTCACACTGGCAGTTTAGTTCTGCAAGCCAAATGGGAGAGGCAGACCTGATAAACCTGTGCAGGAATTGCTGTAAAATATTCCAGGGAAAAAACCTTGCCATTGGCCAGGAGGTTTGGATGATGACAGTGTGGAGAGCGGAGAGCTTTTGAAACTGCACAAGCATGTGTGGGACATGTGATAGCATTGCAAGAAAGATATCAAACAAAAGATATAAACTTTTTTAAAACTAGGTATGGTCTTAAAACTGAAGGAACCGTCTTCCTCTTCCTGCGTGTGACTTAATGCCTGTTACCTCCAAAGCCCCCGGTAAATCGTATAAAATCAGTTTGCTAAGGCATGCTGCTGAGTCATTTTAGAGTAACTTCCAGCTGCTGCTGCAGCCCTTTCCTGCTTCCCGGGCTGGCTGGCGTGGACCTCCTGAGGTCCAGCGGGGCAAAGAGCAGGCAAAGACATCCTCGTATTGTCCCTGCCTGCTGCTGGCACAGCCCAGGCTGCTTCAGGTTGGGGATCGGTTGTTTAATACAATTCCATCTTTTAAATCTGACCCTCCTACGGACCTGCAAAAGCAGCAAATAAGGCGTTGCTTAATGAAGTACTGAAGTACTACTATACTAAGCATTTCTGAAAAGCCTGTTTCTCTGGGTAGCAGATGGCCTCTTTGCAGCATTTCAGCCAAGAAGATGTGTTTTTAAACTCAACTTTCATTGCCATTGCTACTTGTGGCACAACAGTAGAGTTTTAGTGTTTTTCTTGATCTTTAATCTGGATTGTGTTGCCCTTGCTAATATTAATAAGCACTCTCCTGCCAGAGTAATCTCATTGGGAACACACTTGACACCTTTACTGATGCTAAGTGCCACCCATGTACCTGGTCCCTTGTTTATCATGAATCTCTCCCCCACAATGGTTTGGAATTGAAGTATGTTGCTTTTCTGTTTGTTTTTTGTTTGTTTGTTTGTTTCCCTTTCATGATTTTTGCCAATTAGAAAATGCAACAGGAGATGAATAACAGTGCTTGGATTGTCACATTGCATGGTTGGAAGCATGCAAGTTGGAAGCAAATCTATTACTTACTTAAAAGAATAAAATTTACTAAACAAAAAAATGCTTGCAGAGTGACCTTTCCTCCTCTTGAAAACTTAGTGATTGTGCAGCTGTTTTCTCCTGTCTTTTCCTAATGCATATGCATAGTTTTTCACAAGGAAGAAACATGTTTGGGAAACCATGATTATGAGTTAATTAAAAATAGTTTTCATTTTAGAAAATTAAATGTGTTGGCAGTGGCATACTCATTGCTAATGGGTGATTGTACTTTTTCAATAATAATAAGAGATTCAATGAAACTCTAGAAGATGTTAGAATATGATTAACTAGATAATCTATGTATTTGAGTTTTTATTCCCAAATAAGCCGGATCTCCCAGAGCCAGAAGTGTGAGTTTATATTTGATAATTATATGAGACTCTTGAGCTTTCTTGCAGATTGTAATTCAATTCTGTAAGAAGAGAACTTTAAAATGAGAAGAAAGAATGGGTGCCTCTAATTGCAGGAAGGCATTGTGACCGGCTTGGTCAGTTTGTTCAGTCCCTTGTCTCAAACAGAGCCCGGCAGATTACGCACCGTACTGTGCTGGAGCAGCAGATAAGAGTACAGAATCCAGCAGTCCCAAATTATACCTTCCTCAAATACTGGTTTGGTTCTGCGGGAAAAATAGTTTCTGAAAGTGTTTATCAAGGTGTCAGCTGTGGTTTTCATTTACTAGAGGATATTATATGGCGAGGTACATTAGGGATGGCTGGAAGGTGTTCGGGACTTACTGGACAACCTATGGCAGAACAAGCAGCAGACCAAAACTAGGGACCTGTGTCACAGAGGCAGAAAACTGATGTCTTGCTTCTCCGAATTGGATGATAGAAAAGGTCATGTGTGGATGTGTTTGTCCAGCTCTTTATTCATGTATTCTTACATACGTGCAGACACACTCCATTTTCTGTAGTCTTTTACGTCCACATTACTGAAAACAACATCGCTAACTTTGGAAGATGGTGCTGAGATTCACAGTTCTGTCTGCTTCCACCTCTGTGTAGTGCCAGGTCCGAGGGCTGTAAAGCTAACATGATAAATACAGAAAAGTTGCTATTAATTACAGAAAAATTGTCAGTCAAAACCACCTGATTTTTGCCCATTGAAGATGCTTTTTTTCATGTGTAAGGGTTGTTGAGTTAAATATTAGTGGGGATAAGAATCCAGGTGAAAAGAGTCAAGTAAAAGCACACTTGGCTCAATTAAGAGAGGCAAAAGATGCCTTATGAATCTACCTAGGGTAGTTACTATAATTCCTGAGAATCTTTAAGGGTCCTCTGGGTCCTAAGCAAAGCACCTTATGACTGCAATGGGTAACACAGTTTAAAGGAGAAAAAAGAAAAAAGGGGAAATAAACAGGCCCCTTAAAGATTAAAACAAATAAAACAGTCTATTGTTTCACTTAAAAGCCATCTGAGTTGGAGCTAGAGAAATGACTGTATTAGTCCACTTTAGTCTTTATGGGATTTAAATTCAGATTGTGCCAAATTCAGTCAGTGTCATACATGAGAAGATGGGAACTTCAAAGATAAGGCTGGGGCAATTGTTCTAAATACTATAAATTGCAAACCCGTCGTTTAGTCAAAATGGCTAATTTCTGGACATCTGTGTGTACAATTAGGCCTGTGGCAATTAACTGAAAGGTTCAACTCTCCTATATTTGTGCTAAATTTACCAGAACGTGTGGATGGGAGCTTGGCAAAGCTTCAAAGTAAGTTTAGAGCAAGCAGTGTGCTGCCTTTAATTAACAGCTGGGTGGGTCCTTGTCCCGCGTTCTTGTAGTTCAGAGAGGATGCAGGGCCTCGAGCGAGAAAGCCGCGTGGCATCTCGCAGCATTGGTAGAGGAAGGATGTGCTGAGCCGGGGGAAGGAGGATCTGCTTGCTGGAAGCACCCCAAGAAATGGTGGCTCACTTCCACCTCCAGCTGCATCTGTGCACAGCACAGTGCGCTTGTCTAACAGCCGCGTCCCGAAGGTGTTGAGGCATTTCTGGCTGGAGTTTCTAGCCTGATGGGTTGTGGCATTTTGTACTTTCTGATGACCGAATTTCCCAACTTTGTACCAGCTGAATGCTTTGACGAAAGACACCTTCCTTCTCGGTGTTGGGGATGTTTGTGCGGCCAAGTCGTCTGCTGTCTTGGCAAAGGGGTTTGCTGCCAGCCCTGCTTGTCCTGGTGGGCTGGGGGCTGTGGGAGGGGGTGAGAGCAGACCGGGGTGGGACGTTGCCAAAGGTGATGTGCCATGAGGAGTTTCAGGAAGAAACCTGGTGCCGCTGGTAGTATGGCACCGGGGGATGTGTTGGTCACACACAAACCAGGAGGAATGGTTAACTTTGCACCTGCTCGAGGAAGTTTCCCATAAAGGAAATTATATAAATATATTGATTCATTGGAACAGAGCAAAGTATGTCTTTCTGAGGAGAAAGAAATTTCGCCTTCGAAATAGGGGAAGATGCCAAAAGCAATACATTAATATCAGGAATGGGTGGTGATACGCACTAGAAATCAATGCATTCAATGTGGTGCTGTCATTAGAGATAGATGATACTGGAAGATAAAAATGGAAATGCTAAGCTAGGCTCAGGAAAGAAATTGTTCATCACTTTGCAGTTCTGTACAGGACAAGTTAAGTACTGTCTGTCATCTGATTAAAAAATAACTGAAGGACATCTCCTGTCATGAAACAAACTGTAGTAGAATGCGAAAAAGTTTAAAAAAAAGGATTTCTCAAAAGTTCTCTTGCAGGACATCTTTGGTCAAACGTCAAAGGACCTGGAAATATCTCAAAGGGTCAACATGAGTAGTACTGAAATTACTGTATTTGTCTATACACACATGCGTATTTTGTGTTGCTGTATCTTTTATGTTTAATATTTGTAAGTGTGTATACAAAATGTGTGTAACAAATGTAGTGGATATCTCCAGTGTTAACAGTGATGGGATAGAAAGCATCTATTGTGTATCAACTATACAGTAAATATATTCGTATAAATATAGTTATATATATGTATATATACACATATATGTGCATATATATAAAAACTACATTTGTTTTTCCAGTTTGGTTTCATCATTTTTTGAGACCAAGTGTGTGGACTCTGGCGTTGCTTCCTCCCAGTGGATCATCTAGTGCTGTACGTTACAAGCCTGCCTGTCCACAGCCTTGTACCTGTGAGGAGCGGCTCTTAACATGGGTGTCATATCAGGAGAGATTTTCAAGACAAAGATAAAGAGGAATTCTATGGACATCCCTGAATCTGTGAAAAGTTTTGTTAAATTCAAAGAAAAAGTGAAGTCATCTTTTTCAGCTTTAGTGTAAAGAAAAGCTAGAATTTACCTAACTTGAAGGCAAATAAGTCTGTCTCCAGGCCTTAAGACTCCTAAATGAAAGAAGAATGTTGTCTTTTTCACCATTTCAGCCTCTAATATTCAAACATAGCTTAGGTTCCTGTTCACTAATAAAGCTGTGAAGTTGTGTTTGACTAAAAGCAGCAGTGAGTACGAAACAAGTGATGCGTTCGAGCTTTGTCACTAATTCCAGTTTAAAACGTTCACAGCAACTTGGCTAATTGTATGAATTTCTTTCTTTTTAAGGCAGAATGGGGAAACAGAATAGCAAGCTGGCCCCTGAGGTGATGGAGGATCTGGTGAAGAGCACGGAGTTCAATGAACACGAGCTAAAACAGTGGTACAAAGGATTTCTAAAGGACTGTCCAAGTGGTAGACTGAACCTTGAGGAGTTTCAGCAGCTCTACGTAAAAGTAAGTTATTTATTAAGTTCCTACTATATAGCCATAGAAGAGGTTGCAAAGTAATGTAAAGCAAACATACGGTCAAGAGCTGCCATTCATTTAGACCAAGGAATGCCTTTGCTAGCGGAAGCAATGGTGAAGACAAGGAGATAAATGGGAAGCGCCACCCTCATCATACCAGCGATTCGTATAGCTACAGTGACCAGAACCAAAAGTTTAGGAAAAAAGCTGTGATTTACAAGAAATACACTCTCTGCACTCTCTTTCACCTTCAAAGAGTGGTTGTGGTCCTGTGCAATAAACTGCACTGTACCTGTGTAGTACCACTGGAATATAAACCGTGTGATTGCTGGACCTACTCATATAAAAGACTGTCCTTCTTTTGGTTTCAGCAAAAGTGGTGAAGTTTTGTGGCAGTAAGTCCTGCAGATAAATGATGCACTGTGCACAAAGGATTTCTTTCTCTAAATTTTAAGTATTGCCTTACTTTTTTCCCTACTGTCTCTTTGCCCTCGTTATATAGGAAAGGAAAACCAGGCTGCTTGGTTTATTTTCTTCTTATTTTCCATTATTTTATCAAGTTCATTGTAGTCTTCTCCTTACATTTATTATGTATTTACTCCGTAACAAGAAGAGCATGGGGGCAGCATAAGAAGTGTATTCATGTTACAAAGATAATTATATTTTAATTCAGAGTCGAGTGTCTGCCTAAAGGTCAGAGACTTCAAAGTAATTTTAATTAGGAAAAATACTGGATGGCGATGATGAACAGTAGGATCAGAACGGTTCATAAACACAATGTGAGGCTGAATAAAAATAAAAAAGCTTTTCAAATGTAAGTAGTTAATATTGAGGACACTGACAATTTCTGCAAACACGTGGGACTGCCTTTCCCCTTAAATGCCTGCTACAGTCCTTTCCTAAATTTCTTCAGCCTTGAACCAGATCACTCTGCAAATTATTAACTAGCCCCTTTTTCTTTCTAATGAATGGTCTAACAAAAACTGCTAACTCCAGCTTACATAAATAAGCTGCTGTCTTCATATTTTAATATTTATGGCTCAAGATGTTGCCTCACAATCCTTTCTTAAGAAACGACTGACTTTTTAATAACTGTTATTTTCAGATGAAAGAATTTTTACTGCCTCAGGTATTGTGCTTGTTACTGACTGATAATTTACAGCTTCCATTTTAAACAGTACTCGGTGCACATCCACCAAGATCAGACATGTAATAATTTCTCTTACGTGTTTCTGAGGAAAGTAAATGGTCTTTATAAAATAGGGGTTACTAATAAAGTACATCAACTGTTTAAGTCTAGAAGTCATTATTTTCCTGCTGGCAAATCACAGTAAAGGGATTAATTTTTTTTTTTTTTTAATGATTTTGTGTGTTGTGGGGAAAGATAGCTCGATACTGTTAGGACTTCCTCCCTTCAAAGGGGTGTTCGAAGTGTTCACAGATATCTCACAAGATACTTTACTCATGAAGAAATATCAGAGAGTAAATTCAATATCATGTTCACAAAAATGGTAGTGCAAAAAATAACATGAAGAGCACAGCAATATTTTGCTCTTGAAATTTGGAGACAGCTCTGTAGTCTTACTAAAGTGCAATATTTGGCTTTTAGTTTTATGGCCTCATATATTTTTAGATATGCACATCAAATAAGATCGTCTCTCTTGCTTTGTTAGTCATGGGTTTTGAGATCTGCTCTGTAATAGTACTGTCATATATTTAGTCCAGTTTATTGTCATTCTATATATAATATCTATATACAGGGCTAAATAGTAATTTTGCAGAGGAGAAATATGATTAGCTGTAGTAAATCCAGAGCCTTACTTCTCCTTCTGTCACAGAAATGCTTGTAAAACAATGGCCCTGGACTCTCCGAGGAGCTAATAGTCTGAGTGCTGTCAGTGGTGGCGACTTCTCCTATGTAGGATGTTCTGCCTGCCCCGGCTGCTGGCTGCAGACAAAACCCCAGATGCAAAATTTGATCTTTCCAGGAGGAGCCACCAGCAGGAGACCCAAATCATTATGATTACATTAACAGCATTTCAGTTCCTTTAATGCATATTCAGGGTGAAAATGTATGAAGCGTGTATTGATTAATAATTCCTCTGCACGAACTTATAGTTGAGAGGGATGACATTTTATCTCTTGGTCTGAACTGGATTTTATTGAAGAAGATTTCCGTAAATAAATATATCTGGAAAAGAAATACAAGACTTATCTTCAGTTCAGATTTACATTTTCTTAAGATGACACCATTTCTTTGTTCATGAGAGTCGTGTGGTGCTCTTCCACATGGATTGATAAAAGGGTGTTGGTCATCAGACTAAGATGCAAAGAAAGCTCTTCTTTTCTTTTACTCACACACAATAGAAAATATCCTTAGCTTAAAGAGCAAAAACATTTTAGGCTGCATCGGGAGCACTATTTTGAGGTGAATTTCTTGATTATCTCAATTTACTGCTCTTCCATTGTAATTACAGAGTGGGGTGCACAATCTTAGGGCACAGAAACTGCATTTTTTCTGAAGAAATGTAACCAGAAGATGTGTCCTAGGATCACACCTAATGTATTGCTGTATCTAGTGCCTGCTAATAAGCTGGAGTTGGTCTGAAGTAAAACATGGAGAACATGTGTGACACTAACTGTTCCACTTTACATATTTGCATCAATTGCATTGTGCTGTTTACTGGTGTAGATGAAGACTGTATTGACTAAAGGGGGAATTACTCTAGCTTGGCTTGGAAGCCTTTGCTATTGAAGTTTCCATTATGAATACAAATCATGCAGTGCTTAAAATAAATAGCAGTTATACAAATGGACTCTACAGAAAAATTGCTTGCAGCACTTTTAGTGGAAGTGTCTATAAAAATATTTAGTCAAGAACACCTGTTTTAAATAAGCAGCTAATAGGCAGAAATACACTTTATACTGTTGCATATTTAGCATTGTCTGCCATCTAACAGATTCAGTAAAAAATACTGGTACATTTTTGGGTGGATAGATTTTTCTTGGGATCCAGAATCTGTGGCAAGCTATTAGGGCTCATGTTCCCCTCCATGTTACTGAATGAGGTGAATGCTTCAGCAGTTTTTGAAATAGTTTGTTGAAGAACTGTTTATATACTATAAGCCCAGAGCCACAAAGAGACCTAAATGCTGAAACACCGAGTTAGCTGCCCTAACAGTCTGCATAGAGCTTGGGAGGGGGAGAAATTTGTGGATACGATTCTGAGAAAGCTGAAAACCAAGCCAGCATGTTGTAAACAAGTGTGCCAATGCAAAATCACAAGGTAATGCTCAGGACAGGAATTTGTATTAAACTCTACATTTCCCCAGGGTATATGCATCTGTTTTCCTATGGGAGTTGCATCTTTCAAACCTCTCCTGCAGAGAACTATCTAGGACATTAGAAGTCAAAGCAAAATCAAGTGACTGGAGTCCTTTTTCTTCCTCTCTTAAATAACAAAGATAATGTGAACGCCTTATCTTTACCATAGTGGTTTAAGTACTCATCAAGCTGTAGGAAACTCTGAATCAATTATCATGTCCCTGTAAAGAATTTGAATCTGCACTGCTCACCCTCTCATTGTTCTACCTGTGATGAGACAGGCCCTTCTGGGCTGCTGGCAATATCCCAGTGAACCCCTTTTTCTGCAGGAAATAGTGATAGGTAGCATCGGACAGTCTGGAACCTACAGTTTCCATCTTCAAAGTGAATATCCTAACTATTAAGCTTAACCCTTGCTTGCTTTCTTCATTTTCCTTTTTTCTATCCTAAAAAGTTCTTAATTCTTTTATCTTACATGAAACATCATTAGCATTGTGGGCAGAGAGCTGAAGGAATTAATATGCAAAAGAGTCATTAAAATAAAATATACCAATAAAACATTCTGGACTGTTCCTATCGTTCTTTAGGGTTTCTTGCAGTCTAGAGGGCCAAATACATTTTCCTTCAGATCTTTTGAATTCACTGGGTTTAGATGAATACGCCCTAGAGTGTGTAAGTGTGCATAATCAGTGCTAATGTTCACAGGAATTATGCATGTTTATTAAGTGGAAAATAGGCTTCTATATTGTGATACTTCTTGGAACTGGGTCACTGAACATGAGAAGCATATCCTTTGGATTAATAACAGAAACAAGCACCAACGGTCCTTTAACTGTAAGGGTAGGGTTGGGAGTGAGCATGATATAATGCTAGCATTAAATAAAGTCATTTGCTTTGTGAATTTATTGCACATCTATTATTTAGCTATGTTTTGGGGTTTTATAGATAACGTTTAAATAAAAAAAATAGTAATGCCATTTGATTAATTACAATCAAATGGTTTGTCATATTTTTGGCTTCTATCTCACATTTCCTGCCTTGAAGGGAATTGATTTCTAGTCCCTCATTTTAATATGTGTAGAACAAAAGAATCTCAAAAATCTATTGAAATTTAAGTGGGTATATTTGCAGCCTCTTTTTCTCTATCCAGATTTTCAAGACAGACTAACATCTTTCTAAAGATGGCACAGAGCTTCTCAAAATGTTAGGTTAGAGCTGCGTTTCAGGCTTTCAGTGGCTGTGAAGAAGTGGGATTCCAGAACAGCACAGCTGTGTTTACAGATGCCCCTAACATAGATGCAGTTGCACTGACAGAAACTGATTTTCCTGGGATCATCTCGTTTAACTGCAAGAGCTGTGCTGGTTTTACGATTGCAGTTTGGCCGCTTAAGCTGTCCCTATAATAGGAGTACTTTTTAGTTATATTATACCAAAGTTAGGTATATTATACCCAATATAATTAATATATTTAGGTATATTGTACCAATCCTGTATTGCTAAAGAACAACAGCATGTTTTGAAATCAGGCAGATTATCGAAAATGCTGATGTATCTACTCATACAATGATTTTAGCCCACGCTGTGGCTCCCTTCCAGAAGATCACATCTGGGGTGCTAGCAGTCTTCCTGGACAATGTGACAGTACTTTTGCTGGATGCACCACCTAAAATTAACTGCAACACAGAAAACATGTATGTATGTATTTATAAACATAACTCTTAAAAATCCTTAAACAGGTTAATAGTACTGCTGTGTTCCTGAATTTTTAAAACCGGGATGGAATAATAAAACTGTTATTGTTACATTAGAGACAATTAGAAACGGCATTGGATGCAAACAAGTAAAGCAACGAATAGCTCTGATCCAGGGACATTACAAGGCGGCTCTATTAGAAGCAGCACATATGTGGATAGACACATAGAGGCTAGAAAGAAATAACAGTAACGTTATTGGCATCAGTGAAGTTTTACTTCGGGGGGGTTTGTAGAACAATCTATGAGGTAAAGATTCTTAATGCATTCCTTAAGCACTTAATACAAATCCACACGTTTGAGACAATTACAGTAAGATCATTAGAAACAAATGCTCCTGAAGAGTAAAAAACCTTTCACCAGAAGTTCACTGAAAGTTCCTGTGAAAGGAAAACTAATACTAATAGCAGAATCCAAAAGGCAGTATGCTGAAAAGCAAATGTATTTGTGGTCCAGCATTATCACAGGGGAGTGCTTTTCAGAATGAAGTTTATGTTTAGTGCTCCAAAGCTGTATTAAAATTGGGTTCTGATAACTTTAAAAACAAAAGAGATCGCAACTGCTTTTCATACAGGACTTGGTTAAAAAAAAAGGCATGGTCTTGTTGCCTGGATGTTTTCCATGCAAAACTGCTTTTGCCATTATTCCTCCTCCTCCTTCTCCTTATAAACATGAATAGGCAGGTGCTGTGCCAAAATGCAGGTCTACTAGAAAACCACATAAGAGGCTTGTTATATGTTTCAAACAGAAGCTGAGATTATGCTGCATGAATTTTAAAACAATGGGCCAGACTGCTTCTTAAATATAAAACCAGAATGAAACAAACCCCAAAGGCAGTATTAACTTTGAAGCTGACTTTGATTCAGGGAAGGGGAGGATACTGGTAACGTGCCCTCCTGCTGCATTTCTGCCTCTGTACTGATCTCGGGAAAAATAATGGCTGGACTTAATATCATTTTATGGAACATCTTTTAAAATCTGTTTCTAGTATACAGAGCTTTAAAGATCAGCAACCATATTGAAAAATAAAATACAGTAAATAAACATGGATTCTCATTTAAGCTGCAAAGTAAAATGAAAACAGTAATTTTCACAAGAGGACCAGCACACTAGGTATTGAACTGTTCTGAAAACACGGCCGTAAATCACAACACTGGATACTAAGATCCTTTAATAATGCAGAATGGAGTCAGTTTAGATTGAAATCCTAATCTCACTGAAGCTAATGGGAGTTTTAATTAAGATCTTGAAATTGTTTATCATCGTGAGACTCAAGTCCTGTGAAGTCTGGTGCAAGCTCCATTAACGTCCAGTCCTACAAGCTGGATCTAGAGTCTGGAGAGCTCCTCTCATCACGTGTAAAGAACGTACACATTGCTAGCTGTCATTTAAAGGCAGCGGTTATTTAAAAACTAAGTCTGTATGGAGGAGTGGTGAGAGTAAGGGTCCTGAAGTTAGCAGAAAAACAGTTTCAGAGGCAAAGAAGGACAAGTCCTTTTCTTTTTGCAGCATTATGGCTAGAGACTGATTTTAAAGGGTAAAATATATTTTTCTTTGCTTCTGTTGCGGAGCACATAATGCCCCATATCCTCCAGACAATCTCTGGAGACTTTGAATCTAGAAAATGAGAAAGTCAGACAACTCTAAGAGATGAAATCTAAATAGCTAAATCTTAATTGCTCCAAATAGCAGCTTGTGGAGTGTTCAGGCTTGTGGGGTGAATCTTCCTGATGCTTGAACAATTCAGTAACATACGCTGACACCCTCTCCATGGGAGGCAGGAATGATGGTCACATGAATCCATAAAGCAGTCCGACTGTCCAAAGGCATCTCCAGGGCTTTCAGAGTTAGCAGATATGTGGGGATGTGAAGGCTTAGTCAAAACCTCTGATTATTACTAAGTATTGAATAGTTCTGTAATCCTGTGGTTATGTGTGGTTCCTGGAGGCACTCTAAACTAACATCAAGTCCAAAGCACTGAAGAGAGTATGTCCGGCCAGGGCAAGATGATCTAGCCCTGGAATGCTTAAAAATCTCACCATGTACATGCATGCCCTAGTTTCCAACATAGCCTGATAAAAGAATCCAGGCTAGGTAAATTTTCCAACAATAACATGCAAATTACTTTTACTTCATCTTTTATTTTGAAGGAAGCTCACCAGTTCCAAAAACTGCCATGCATTTTTATAATGGACCTTGTTCCATTACAGGCCACCTTTGCTCTGTGTTGGATTCCTCAGAGAAATCAAAACGATGAATATGGGATACTGTAATTATTTCTGTAGCAAAACACTGAATTCATTAATACGGTTATGATTTCCCTGAAGGATAATACAGAAGGAATGGTGCAGCTTGGATGGAGATAGCCATTGTTAACAAAAAATTTCAAAGACCTCAAAGAAAAAAAAAACACAACAAATTGTCAGTGCCAAGTCCCATAGCTGTTGTGGTGTTCAGGTCTACTATTTGTTGTAACAGTACTTATTTTACCATTGTTAATCAGTCCTCACAGCAGTTGTCAAGACTGATCAGTGGTTGACAACCTTTACCCAACCTGTTGCAAAAGTCAAGTGTTTGGGACTTCCTTCCTCCTGAAACTTCCTATTTCCTAGCTCCCTTCATACCACCTCAGTGCTTTCCTTCTCATCACAGGGAAGGGTATTCATGAACCAGTGGAAACCCTTGAGGATGTGCAGTGGAGAGAGGGAGTGGTGATAATGACTGTACTTTTTTCCGAGATACTTCCTTCTCTTGCAATCTAAATAAAAAAACCATGAATGGAGCATATAAAGTCTCCATATTATGTATGGATAGGTGAGATAGATACAAAAAGGTTAACCACTTGCTTGATGTCCCTGGCAAGGTCAGGGTTGAAATTATTTCAAAAAAAAACCATGAATGGAGCATATAAAGTCTCCATATTAGGTATGGATAGGTGAGATGATAGATACAAAAAGGTTAACCACTTGCTTGATGTCCCTGGCAAGGTCAGGGTTGAAATTATTTCACGGGTCAAAATATAAATGTCCCGTATTTTATTTCT
>NW_009191941.1:21584-40281 GCF_000690835.1 Fulmarus glacialis
GGTTCATACGCACATTAGTATGGCACTTCTGGTCAGACTTTAATCGAATGTCTACTCTAGATCTACACTGTGATCTGCAGTCTACAGTTAAGCTGTGACCACATCGTAGTGGAAAACTGTCTTTTAGGTCTTCAGTAACTTTGATTTGGAAAACTGGATCATCCTAAACTTGTTCTGAAGGCTAGTAAGCATGTGTTTTTGTTACTTGAGACAAAGTGAACTAAGGTCTTTCAGGGACTTTAGCTTGTCACATTTCTTGAAGTGTAAACATTTCTGTTTGTTTAAAATATAAAAAAAGCCGTTTGGTATTACAGGGTTCCTGAAGGAGCCTTTGAAACCAGGGCACTTCATTTCAGCTCCAGAGTAAACTAATATGATGTAAAGTATTTTGTTTTAAAACATAGAAGTGTTTTCCTCTAGTATTAAAGTCTGCTTCCAATATCTCACTTGCACGCAAGGCTGGGGCTGAAAACAGCGGTCTTGTTTCGTAAGGTACAAACGGGAACTTGGTGCTCTGAACCGAGTCCCTTCACCCTGATGCGACGTCTCTGACTCCATGTCTCAGCTTCACCTCCCCCCCTCCTCCTGGGGAACTCATTGGTGCTTCAGAAAATTAAATTACCTTAGTGATACGTACTTCCAGACCTTCCCAGATGGACAGTTGTGAGTCACTGTAGCTGGGTATGAATACTCCAAAAATTAAAGGACCCCAGTTAGTCTGGATCGTGGCTTTTGCAGCCATGCATTGCATCTCAGCCTGCTCCATCTGTTTGTGGTACTTTGAGATGGCAAATCACTATTACCACTGCCACGCATGCTGCTGTGGGTAGCTATAGCTATGCAGGTAATGAAACATCAGGTGTTTTTACAGGGTTCTGTGGTATGGAGAGACATCTGGGAGCTCGCTTAGTTACCAAGTTAAATGCAGTTTTTATTATTATGTAGACATCAGTTGAGATTCCAGTCAGGTTTCTACTAATCATAGTCTGAACGTTTCCAGAACGTGGGATATCAACTTTATTTTTCTTCAATGGGAGTAAATTTCCATCTTTTCATGTTTAATTAAGGCTCATAGGAATAGGCTATTTGCACCGACAAACTTATTGATTGCTGAATTGAGATGACTTACCGCATGAGAATTAGCTAGCTATCTTAATTTTATATTCAATCACAAACAAAATAAAATGAGAAAAACATGTGATTTGGAAGATAAAGTAGTCAACACAAGGAAATTCAGACTGGAGGAGATTTTCCCATTTTGCTGAAATACATATGAGACATTCTCAGAAGAGGTTGGTATGAAATCCACCTGTATGAGAAATTGCAAAGTTTGGCTGGCTGGTTGGATGGATAGCCCAGAACTGAATACGCAGCTTTAAATAAAATCTCCCTGTAGTCCAGAGAAACATCAGTATAAGCAGAAGTGTAAATCAACACTACAGTTCACCTCAAAGTGAATATTAAAGTAAAGTGGGGATTATTTCCATGTTAACAAAGCTATTAAAAAAAAGGAATTAAAAATTGTGAGGTCATTAATTGAAATAAGATTTGATATGGACCTTGTCAGCAGCTTTCAACAGGAGTATATTCAGTTATAAAGTTATTTCTAGATGCCTATGTCCCCTTTCATTTGGAAGGATATACCCTAGAGTTAGTTATCCCTTACTAGGAAGTTACACACCTGTGTGCATACTCGTGACTTTTCACAGCTTTCTTTGAATGGTATTCACTAATTTGCTCCTCCCTGTCAAACTGATCCGCCTGGGAGATGGTTAAAGCCCTGTTACAATATACATGAGTTTTGACTATATGATTTCTGTCCCTAGTGCTAATTCCAAATACACAAGAACTGATTAAAAGGAGCAGTCCTTGAATATGCTTTCATGTTCGCAGGCTCCAGCTACCACTACTTCTTGTGTCCATGTTGACTAGATCTGTGTCCCCCTTCTAAATACCTTTTTGGTACTGGAAACACTTTTAATTGTGTTGGTGTTTATTAATGTAGCAATTACAGTGCCTAATTTTGTAATATGTGTCAGTGCAGATAATTATGTAATTAAACGATGTAACTGAAATAGTGAGTTGTCTAAGAGTGGACCAATTAAAACAAGAAATTGTGGTGTGAAAGCCTCACAGGACACCACAGGTAAAGCCTGCAGATGACTCCAGGAGATGTCCTCCCTCTAGCATGGATCTGTTTTCACCAGAATAAACTCCAGCCAACTGCTTTTCAGCCAGCTGCTAAAGACGGGTAGCTGGAAGGTGATGCTCTTTGGATGTAGTCCCGGTGAAATGCAGATGTCCTCAGTTCCCTTCAGAGTCTCCCCACCCACGCACACATGCCTTAGCCCCGGTGGGAGAGGAGGCAGTTGTTCCTCCCACTAAATCACTGCTTCCCACTTTCCCTCTCACAGATGCTGGTGTCACTCTGGCAGGTCGGGTGCCATCCCCTGTACTCCATTAACACTTCTGACTTCATTCAGGAGTAAAACACATCTCCTTTCCTCAGGGTCCAATTTCTCCATTTCAGTATAAAGCATCTTCAGCACATTGAGTCTTACATTACACGTGGGTTGGTAAACTTGGTACAAACGTTACAGACACACATTAAACTTCTCCTGGTTTCTTGATTAGGACAAGTCACTTAGGTGGTAGTCCACTGCTGTGAGTTGCTTAGTGCTGACCAAATCCCAAAGTTTTCTTGGAGGAATACAGTCGTACCATTTCATGCATATCTAAAGCCACAGAAAGGTACAGCTGAGCATCAGCTCCACAGTAATGGTACCGCACACACAATTTTCTTCTTATCTCTTTTGTTGCTCATTTGTGCAGAAAAGCGATGCCTTAACACTCCATTTATTGCTTTAGGAACTCATAGTTCCCAGTACTTGACTTTTAAAAATATAATATCCATACATGGAATTTGTTTGCGGTTTTCTTGTTGTTTTTTTTTTTTTTCTTTTTTGAAGAAAAGTAATAATTCAAATAATACTTGGCCTGAGAAACGTAAATTTTCTGATGTCCGGTATATGGTGGTTCTTAAAAAATCAGCAATAAAACTGCGGCTAAAGTCTAGAACACTCTTTAAAGCATATCTAATGTCTTTTTTTCTTTTTTTCTTTTTTTCTTTTTTTCTTTTTTTCTTTTTTCGAGCTGGAAGAAATGCTGAAATAGGATTCTGAAACTGGGAATTTATAATAGTAATAGTCATACTTAATTGTCAGGGTGCTATATTAATCTTGGCTTGAAGAAGCAATTATTTATCTATCAATTAGTTCTTGCTACGGTTAAATACAGTATATGACAAGGGAAGCCCAACAAATTAGTGGCCTTATGTTAGAATTGCAAACTCTGTGCCGCAAATTAGCCCCTATGGTGTATTAGTCTATCCGCTCATTTATTTTTAAGATTCTTTTCCCCTGGAGTTTTTCTGTATAGCAGGAAAATGGTGTTTAATGGGCCTGATGTTATTTTCACAGAGACATAAATTCTGGGGTTTTTCTAATGTACAGCCAAGAGTAGGGAGAGTAAGGACAGTTTCTGCTTCCTGTATCTACTACCCTGGGGTATCTGTGAAACATGAAAAATCATGAAAGAGAGCACATGCTCTAAAATAACATGTAAGGAAACCCTATTTTCACTCTCAGAAAATTAAATGGCTCATATAGAAAATTACCAGCAGGCCCAGGGCAATAAAGCTGAGTTAAAAAATAATGCTAACAAAAGGTAAATGGTGGAAATAAGAAGTCGTCCTTGTATTCAGCAGTTTCTTTTAAAGTGATGTACCTCTTTGTTACCTCTCTGTAAGAATAATGACATTTGGCCAAAGAAATCAAATCTGTTTCCAAAGGCAGAATTTAACACATTCAGTATAAAAATTACATTAACACGTAGCCAAATTTATTAAAGACTTTTGAAAATTATTAATTTGGCACAAACTTCTAAGAGGCATTCATATAGAAGTGGACTATCTCTGGGAAATTAGCTCTTGAGCTCTATCCAGCGGGTGATTGTCAGTGTGAGATAAAAGAACTGCATTCTGGCTATCCGAGGGTGGAATTTTTCCTGCACAGGCACAATAAATAGTTCTTGCTAGCAATAAAGAGGCTGCCAAATCAACCTATCTGAATAAAAAGTATGTTGTGCTTTACACATGGGAAAAGTGCTCCGGAACAGTTAATCTCTATGAAAACATTATCCCTGCATTATTGCCAATAGTACTTGCCTTCGGGCAGTTTTCAGTTATTCGTTTCCATTTTCTATACATGTACCCAGTGTTCTTTATTTCCATGTGATTGTTCATCTCAATCGTTTTCTTTGCTCTCATCTATTCTGGGCTCATGCACATGCATTTTACATATTGCCAGAATACTTTGGGCTATTTTTAAGTTTCCAGATTCATAGAAATACTGTTCTACATAAAATGGTATGAAAGCAAGTACGTAGTCATAAGAGGACCACTGATTTCTGTGGGATGGCCCGTATCACTACGGAGTACACCAGTGTGCAAGAACACTTTTCACCTTTTCTCCTTCCCTTTTATGTAGAGTAAAAGCCTGGAATGGTATAAAAATTTCATGGAAGTCCTGTATATGTGTGATGTGAGTGAGTTCATGTAGCTCGCTGGTTGAAGAAGTGTCTCCCAGGTTTTACTGCCAGCACGTTGGTGTAATAGCTGGGTCAAGGGACAGCTGAAGATGCGTTACTGTGCAGACAAGAATGCATGTCTTGGAGCCAAAAGAACAAGGGGGAAAAAAAACCTCTTTTGAAGAAAAACAATCCCTAGTTATTGTGTAGATCATTTTACTGTATAACAAAAGAGAGTTGTAACAGTATAGTGAAGTGGAAGCATTATCGTGGAGGGTAAGGGTTTGACCAAAGTAAGTATAATCCATGATGGACTAAAAATGCACTTTTTGAATTGTTGAAACTCATTTATTGTATTACGGCCTCAATTCTTGCTATCACTGGGTAAATTCACAGAATGCAATATAATAAGAAAGCAAAAGTTTTCTCCCCTAAGGGGCAAAGTGCCCTCCTTCTTCCTGGAGTCGCCAGAAGATGCAACCTTGGCATCTCCAAGGTTCTGCACAATCCTGATGGTCAGGCATGCAGAGTCTTGAGCTGCATCCCCATCTTTTTCTTAACCATAATGTGCTTTGCTTTGCTTCTCTTCTCAGCTAGCTCCGCTCTGTCTTTCCTAGGGCACTGGCTAGAAGAATGGTGAAGCCCGATGTGGCATGTGTACCTTTGTCCTTTTCTTCTCCAGCGTTCGAATTTCTGCAACTCTGCCTTGTTGGGCAAGGGATGCTGTGACTTCAACATAATGAGAAGCTTGCTGTTGGTTGTGCTCTTTGAGTCTCTGATGTGCCCTTAAGAAAAGGGCAGTCCAATTCTTTATGTAAAGGAGGACCCTATAGCCGAAAACTTTCCTAAAATATGAGTCTACAAGCTCTGGCAAGATTCTGTATAGCAAAATGAAATGAGTGGGCATAGCTGAGTGTTCGTTATTCACTGTTAATGGAGCTGAGAAACACTTTAAGACATAGAACGATCCAGAATCTTTTACTTGAACTAAAATGAAATGTCTTCAGAAAGATTTTTGAAATGCCTTCCTTTTAATCTTTGAACGTATGCTTTTCTAATTTACTGTGTCAGAGGTTTGGGGTTTTTTTCTCTGTTGTTTTTTTATTTTTAAATTTTTTTTGGCAGTAACACCAGTTATATGAATGGTGGTGGTGTCAAACTGTACAGGTTTGAGAAATGAAATAAGTTAAAAAGACAAGAAATTTAGGCTGGATAAATGTAAACTTGTGAGAGACCTTAGAAGATTTAAAATTACATATATTTTCATAAACCTAAGGGTTTTAAACCTTAAGACAGATGATGAAGAGAATGTTGGCAGAGAAACATCATCTAGACAATCCATTCCATGTTTAAGGTTATACATCTGTAATAAAATACATGGTTCTGAGAAGAACTGTACTGCAGTCTTTAAATAAGGTTATAAATGAACAGATTGAATAGCCAATGGTCCTGTTCAAATCCATGGGAGATTTGACACCTTCTGTGGGACCAAGGCTTGGCTTGCATTTTACCAGTTTCTTGTTTTATAACATATGATATACTCTGCAAAAGAATGACAGGTGGCCTTAAAACTAATTTTTTGTGATGAGACTATGTTCACCTCTTTTTGTCTTTTGTATGGAAATTCCTTCTCTCTTGGTAACTTCCACAAGCAAATAATCTGTTACCAAGCTCATCCTGAAATGACCAATATAGTATTTGGAAGTGCACAAGAGAAGATGCTGGACTGGGCACTCCTGGGAACTCCCATTCAAGCCATTGTGGGTTTTTCAGTTCACTGGCCAAACAAATCAGATTACCACGTCTGTTTAGCCAGATGGTCTTTCTAGTGTCATGAGGCAAGTGCAGTCAAAATACTATCTACAACTAGCACAAGGACTGTATTGGCAACTTGCTGCAGAAAAGGAGTTATATTATGGAAAACCACTGTTGATGGCGTTTGATGGTGACTTCCTTTTCTAATAGGCAGATGAACTGAGCACCATGTCCAGCCATGGTTGGGGTATGCAGGTAGTACGTGGCAACCTAGAAGATTAAGTAGCGCTCTGGTTGGTTTCTGGATTGCAAGTTAGGAACGTTAATCTTCCTATTAATCTTCTATTAATCTTAGCCTGACCTGCTTGATATTATCAGATCTTTTTACTTCTTTGTTTCTTTTTCCAGCAGCTGTCAACAAAACAGTATTGTGTATATTTTGGGTTCATTAGACTACTTCTCTTTCTTCTCTTCTGCTGAATCCACTGTATGTACATTAGTACTGCTGAGTCTATACTACATAATTAAAAAAGAAGAAGAAGAAAGAAATTATCACAACTGCTGTGCTTCCAGCTAGAAGAAACTACCTGAGAACCTTTTCCAAATTATCATTCAATTGATTACAGCCTTACAAAGAAGCTTCTCCCAGAGGCTGATCCAGCTGTGGTTAACTCCTAAGAATTTGCAGTGACTGGCTGTTATGATGGAGCCAATTGAAAGTTCAAATGTTGTATGACACTTTTGTATAGTTACTAAAATGGATTTTGTCCCCATAGACCTTGAAAATTCCAGGATTATAGGAGAAACACATGGGACTATGTTATTTCTGGAGAGCAGAGGCATCTCCAATGGGCAAATCATCTCATTACAAGACAGATGTATCAGAGAGATGGCAGGAAGGAACCTACCTATGTGTATCTAAAGGGTGCCAGCGAGCTGTTAAATGGCTAGAATTGGGAAGAGGAATCCAGACACTGGTGAGAGGTATTTGAGAGAAAAACAATTTTACATAATAAATTAAAAATTAATCCCAATTACAAGATACCATAGAGACTTTATAATGTTGTTTGGAACATATAAGAATGTTTTATATCAAGATCTCATAATGGTTTCTTAGCAAATAGTGAAAATCACAGAGATAAATCACTTCACATACTTTTTTTTGATTGTTGTTAAAATGAAGGACACACTGTAGTCATTGGCAATATTTTCTTCCCCTTTGGTGGAAGCAAGATCAAGTCCGGTGGACTCATATGGACAAAGCTGAGAATATGAAGATATGAAGCTGAGATATATGAAGAATAAGTGTGCTTTTAGGCATTTGTAAACTCTTTCTTTGCTTACCTTAGAACACATTCATACTGGAAAAAAAAAAAAGGTTGTTTCTGACTTTTTATTAGTTTTATGATAATTATAATAATTACTTCAAAAGTCACAAGCCAGGAAATTCTAAATGAGACAGTATAATTAGAATATGTAACCATAATAATGCTTCCTTCCATTCCTCACTTGGGTATTGTGAGGCTTAATTAGTTAATGTTTGTACAGCAGTAAAATGCAAAACACCATAAAAGTATTAAGCATTTTTTCTGGTTCGGTTCTTCAGTATAACTGGTTATCTTTCACAAGGTTCTTAAAGGGGGACAATTTAAAAATATCTATATAAACCAAACTGTATTTTATGTCTGTCTTGCCGGTAGTTGGAGTGGCAAATCAGTGTTTAATTGCATCAGTATTTCTCATGAACACGCTGACAATGGATTTGACCTAGAAATATTTGTTGATTATCATATTTCTGGGCCTTGCAACAAAATTGAAGTGTTCTCATGGGAGCCAGAGACACAGCTGATGGAAATGAATAGAGAACGAGTGACACAAGCTGACAAACCATCATATTTAGAAGGGAGAAAAAATCACAAATAAATGGTGTTCAGTTGGAATAAATAAAACCTTTTGTCAAATGTTCAGAACAGGAAAATCCGTTATTTCTTCCTTTCTGCTGAACAGAGTTCAGTGGGAAGAAAACCTTGTGCAATGTGTAAATCTGCAATGTATAAACAACAAATGGAGTTAGAGCTCAGGGAATGTGGCACTGTAGACTAAAATACGATGTTTTAAATTATCTCTAGGTCAAAGGAGTCCCAAACAAGACCTGGGTATCAAAAGAACTCATTTACACACTGTAAGAATCAGTCTGGGTTAGAGGTGGAAATGGATTTAAGTTAATTTTTAAGAGATTATTAGCACCTTTGGGGATGGTACTCAGAGCTTGTGAGTTGAAATCCAGGACGTTCTCCACTAGATCATTGCTTATTTAATCACCCTCATCCTTACCATTGAGCTTCAGCACAGATGTAAGGGTTAGGATTAATTTTGCCATCTGAAGGCTAGTTTGTCATTTAGGATCCACCAGAGTCAATGGAAAGAGAGAGGCATTTCCAGAGGGTTATTCCTTTTGTCTGCCTTATACAAAACACCTTCGTTTCTTTAATAGCTAATGGGCTGAAGAAGAGTTCTCAAAGAAATTAATCTGATCTTAAACATTTATTTTTGGAAGAAATTAATGATACTATGGAAATGCCATTCTCCATTCACTATAAAGGGATTCTCAAGTTTCATAGCTGTCTTTCAGACTTGGACAATTAGCTTTTAGATGCGTAAGCTAAATTGCATGCTCCTTGTGCAAAGAATTAGGCCTTAAGTCTGTAATGATGAGCATGGGCATAACCCTCAAGGATGTTACACACCAGCAATGCAGAAGATCCTTAAGCACATGTAGGAAGGGACAGTCCTCATCATTGACCTGGGTCATAGAATCATAGAATCATTAAGGTTGGAAAAGACCTCTAAGATCATCCAGTCCAACCGTCAACCCAACACTACCATGCCCACTAAACCATGTCCCTGAGCGCCTCATCTACACCTCTTTTAAATACTTCCAGGGATGGTGACTGGGTCATGATCAAGTCCATTTGTTTCAGTCTGGAGACCATTTTAGGTTCCTTCTTGCTGATGGTATCATAAAATGAAGAAGCTTCAGTTGTAATCCACATGTTTCTGTGAGCATATGGGCCTGTCAAATACAGGTTAAACCAGGTATTTTTTTAAGCAGAGATGGAGTGCTAAGCAGTTGGCTTTGAATCCGCATGGACACTTGGATCAGTGCTTTTAAAAATAAGTTTTAATGAAAAAAATGGAGATAATATGAAATCCCAGTTCTACAAAGACGGCAAAAGTTTTGCAGTTGACTTTCATGAATCCATTATTTCACCCATGAAATGAAATGGAGTGTGGTCTGTTATACTGGTAATCATATGACGGTTAAAATACTAGAGTGATCAATACATAAAACCAATCATAATTAAATACTGACTCTTGGTTTTTTAACCTCAGTCTCTCTATTATTTAGGTTGTGGCAGGCTGGTTGGCTTTGTATTTAAGGCTGTATTTTGTTTGGAAAGAATTGTTCTAATCTAATATTGCCACTTACTCTGCGTCCAGCCGATTTATAAACTTCCACTTTTAGCAGGCAAGAGCTTTCCACTTTTGTAACGGCGAGAATTTCCATTATTGCATTTACATGTGTCTCAGCTGCTGCTAAGCAACAGGGCTGAGTTACCTGCCAAAGCTTGGATTTAAATCCCAGGTCTGTAAAAAGGATGGACAGAAATATAGCTGTGTAATATACTTAAAATAACAAGTGAAGAATGTGGTTTTGGAAATATGTAGAAATGTGAACAATTCCATTCTAGAAACATGTAAATAAAGGTAATATAATGTGTTAGGGAAAATTTAGAGAGTCAATGAATTTGTTATATTTAGGTGATTTGTTCTTGAAAATAGACTGGTTTTGCGTTGCCGAATCTTACAACGAAGTATTAGGTCTACATGCAATCTTAGATAATGGGGAGCAGGGAGTAGGGAGAACATGAAGCAGAAAACTTAATTGAATGCATATAGTATTCCTAAATAGACCAAGTTTGATTCGTAGTATAGTGGTTTTGCTTCTTCTTTTAAAGACAGATGTATTTATGTTTGGGTAAGAAATGAGTCAGTCTCAAGTGCTTTTCAAAGACTTGCTTGACTTTCTTTTCTATTGGTGTTTTTCTTTTTGGTCTCATACTTCTGGCTTGACAGGGTGGAACTGTTTCTAAGAAATGGTTTGGATGTTAGAAATGCTGTTGCAGTTAATAGCATTAGCATTGAAGTCTAAGGGTGCATGATGAGTAGTGGTGTACCAACACAAGGTCTTTTACATGGTCTTTACCCTGCAGACCTTATAGTTTGCGTTTAAGGAGGAGGTGGTGGATAGGGGGAAATGGACCATGAGAATAAAAGTCAATAATGAAACAATACCAAAAGCCCCAGAAGTCACAACCCAAACGCAAGCTGACCATTGTCAAGCCTTGGGTAGCCACAGACAGATTTCAAAAAGACATTTTGAAGAGGAGCAAATACCCTGCAGTGGGTGTGCACTGGAAGAACGCGTGATGCTGCTTGCTCTGGAACTGCAGATAGTTACAGGCAACATCACTGCTTGAAGTGTAGAGCTGGTCTACGTTTGTGCCTTGGTACAGTGAAGAAAGAGGTACCACGAAGGCTGCAGGTTGAAGTGACAGGACAGGTAAATGAATTTTGCAGCAGTGTTGGCATGGTGTTAACAGTGGAAAGATAAATTTTTGTAGGACAGAGAACGTTGTCAATGTTCAAACTGTTCAAACTGTTTGGACAGAGAAAATGTCAGATTTCTGTCATGTACAAGAGAAGCAGAAGTTCTTTATTCTTCTCTGAAGTTTGTTCGTATTTTTCCCTGCTTTTGAAAGCATTTTATAATTCTTTAAGGCATTCCCTCCTTTAGAATAACACTACAAGCCAAGTAAAGTGTTTAACTGTCTTTATTAAAGAATTTAAGACAAGTTTCCTAAAAAATGGTTACTCTTTCCTGCACTTCAAGACACAGTCTGATGAGAATATAACATCATAAAATGTCCTTTTAGACAGGCAGTTTATGCAGTAAATTCCTAATACTTTCTTTAGTTCCCTTGGTTTACTTGCAAATGATGTGTATACATGTAATCCCTGAACACTGGAGTTGTAAGAAACAAAGCATTTTCACGTGTATTGCATGTACTTTGGTACACACTGTTCTACTCACAAAACTGTTGAAATGAGGCAACAAAACTGTTGTGATACTTGGGGCAAAATATTTAGGCTGTGAAAAACAATGAAACAAAATACTGTGCAGAAAAAATGATACTAACACATTTATGGCTGTGGAAAACAAGAATAGAAAAACTGAATTTGTAACATAATTTTAAAAAATTAGGACAAGTTTGTCTTTCTGTAATAAAACTGCACTGTATTTTTTAGAAAAAAAATTGGCAAGTGACATAGAAAAAGTGGCATACTTTTATCAGATCAGATTAAATCAATTGTTCAATCTAACTAAACAGAGATTTTTTTTTCTTCAGCACTCAGGTAACTATGTCCAGTTTAGCTATATTTCCCCTGTCAGCATTACTAGTATGAAGTCTGCAATTTATCCATTGGGATTTATGTATTTACAGTCTGCTGGGGAAGAGTCAATATATTCCTTCCTCACCTCTTAGAGATCTCTGAAGGGGTAGGTGGGCATGTGCATAAAGATGATCTGGTTGATACCATTTACTGTACTTTCCAAAGAATTTGACGAAGCCCTTCACCAAAATGAGAAATGAGTGTCTCCTAGATTTTGTCAAGTTACAGAAAAGAGGTAGGCTCCTCCCCAGGATCACCCAGAACAAGGATCTCACTTAAGCTCTCTGATTTGATCCCATGTGAAACCTGTCACTCTCTGTTGACTACAGAGGACCTTTGGGAAACAAGTACCCCTCGGATAACCCCAGCCTTTGCAACTGCTCCCTTTAATATCCATACGGGGTCTTTAACTGGATTTTCTGGATTCCTGTGTCTCACAATGCTTTATTATTTTTGTTGAATATAATATGTTAATGCTGTTTTAAAGGGCAATGTATTCTCAGCCTTAACTGTCTTTTCTTCTGGGGATATATTTAAAGCTGTAAGGAGAAGCAATGGTTATCTCATTTGAAAATCTTACTGCTATTCTCAGAGCAGTAATTGATATCTCACGGAGTATGGCTACCTTTTTCTGTTCTCATGTGTATTATGATTCGTAAAGGGGGATCTTATTACTCCTTGAATAGCAGTGCCTGAAGGCACCAACCTGAAGTGCTTGGAATAAAGAGATTATGTCATTGGCACCAGTGGAGAAAAGCCATGGGAAGAAAAATAAACCTCTAAATAATTTGATTACTTCTCATGCCAGCACTTCCATTAAAGCTCTCACCTGGGCTCATGTGTTTTAACTCAACTGAAAGAATTTGAGCTAGTGTACCCAGAGAGAAATTGAAATGCAAGATAATACTAAGACTAAATAGCATCAGGGGTCACAAATAAAAGACTTGTAAGTAAAACAAAACCAAAACAGCTAAAAATACGCGTAGACGTGGTGCTTAGGGACATGGGTTAGTGGTGGACTTGGCAGTGTTAGGTTAACGGTTGGACTCGATGACCTTAAGGGTCTTTTACAACCGAAATGATTCTATGATTCTATAAAAAACACATCTGGATGACATCAGTCAACGCAACCACTTACCGTTCTTTTCAGTAGCCCTGTTGAAGTGGAGAATGGAGGAACTGTGTCCCTAGGTTAAGTAGCCAAGAGAATGAACCCCTTAATCCCACTGATTTCGGGTGAGAGCAGAGCCTCTATTGCATCTGCTCTGACAGTGGGGAGTTGTGTTTGCCAGTGGTTGTGCTGGCAGCTGTGTTCGCAGTGACCCCAGCTGGGATTCCCGGGCGACAGGGATTATGTTATCACTCCTGAACCAGCAGCTTTTGAAGCTGGGACCGTAGGGCAGATCCAGAAAAAGCAGGTAGTCTTTATTCCTGCCTTCTTCAAACCATCACCCCAAAGTGTCCTTGCAAATTGCTATTCTGTGTTGAAGGAGTAAGAAACAGTACTGTGAAGCTGGCAATGCTGTTTCACTTACAGATAAAATAGAAGCAGTCTGCTGCTAAAATAGTCTACTGGTAAAATAGGAACAGTCTACTAATAGAGGGAGAAGTCACAGTCAGATGGACAGTTCTGGTAATGGACAGATAGAAGGAAAAAATTGTCTAAAAGCTGTGATGGTTTCAGTCAGCTGTCAAAACAGTCTTTAATTCCTCTGGAGAACCACCCATCACTAAATTAAGAAGAAATAAATCATTGGCTGGTCTTGTGAAGCAATATTTGAAATCATTAGGACATGTCTTCCTCTCATTGGCTTAATCTTTAAAAGACATCTTCCTTTTGTATATAAAAGCACTTAGCCGGCAAGAAGGCTTACTGATGTCGGTGAGCTATCTCTCCACGATGTTGCACAACCAAGAGCATGTGGTTGTTATTTTGCCTTCCGTTGCTAGCAGAGGGCTCAACATGTGATGTGTGTAATCAAACTGTGTAAGCAGTGGCTGTTCTGCACAGCAAGCCTTATTTTTTACAAGTCAGGCTCCCATTTATTACAGTGGGTTTGCTTGGGTTTGATCTCTTTTTCTCTGTGCTAACTTGTGAGGAAACCATACTTTATCTGCCTTGAACAAGAAAGAGGGACCTGGGACGCAGGATTCAGTGCTACGTCTTAAACATCCCTGTGTTATGCTCCGGCTTCAGAAGTGAAATCCAGGTGCTAACAATCTGCATAAAGGAGATGAAGCACTTCCCAAGCAAGAGCTGCCAATTGCTTGTGAGTGGTCTGATTTGGAAAAAGTAACATAAACAGTGTGCATAGAAGGAAAATACCATAGGAGAGAGTTTGTGCAAAAGACGTGCACAAGACTTCCTGGGTGTACCAGCATAATATAAATGTTAAAGAAACAAAAAATGTACAGCTAACCTAACCAGACAGATTCAACAGGAATTAATTTTTCTTTTTTAATTCACACAAGGTGTGTGTCTAGGTGCCTGCTCAATGGGTAGGGCGAGCTGAGACACTTGAGCCAATCTTTTAAGTGCAGAGCTGCTTCTCTAATGGGAAATGTCCAGGAGGGGGGTTTCGGTTAAGCCCTGCTCCCAGGAAACATTGCATCCTGCGACCTGCGCTGAAGGCGTCTGTGTCCCTCAGTTCTTGATTCCCAGAGTGGAGAGCCCTTCCTGGAGCAAGGCACCAAAGCAAATACAAGCCTTTCCACAAAAGTAGTGTTTCTGCCTCCTTTACAGCCCCCAGCGTAGTGCCTAAAGTATACAGGGGGTTCAGGTGTAGTCTTACCCCTACTTAAGAGGATTTGAACTTTGTTTTCCACACTCCCATTAAGGTCCCTTGACACTTGGTGTGAATGTGTCTTTGTCAGTCTCCCTCAACCTCTTCTACATTATGCTGAACAAAGGGGAGCAGCACTGTTCTGTCCTGTGTCAGAGCTTCTGGCCGAGGTCACTGGTCGGTCCTAGAGTTAGTCTGTCATTTTATATCTGTCTGGACAATATGTGCTGTCTCCTTTCTTAAGGAAATAAAGATGATGTGATTGAGCTGTGTGCATGTTTGCATCTGTCTTTCTGATTTCCCCTAATGAGTTTTGAATCTGTGTCTATGATTCATGCAATTTGGACAGAGGAATAAAAGTCTCAATGCAAAAAAAAAAAAAAAATCCTGCAAGTTTTATATAATAAATATCCACATGAGACCAGGCATGCCTATTAATACCCTCACGGAGGAAAGACACCAACATGCACTGAAACTTCCTTAGATATCAGAGAATTCACATGGGCATTTGATTGTGAGATGCAATGATGAGTTTCTCCGAGTCTGCTCAAAAGGTTATCTGTCCCGTTTAACAAGTTTAATAGCTCGTTCAATATTGTGCTTAATAATGAAACTCAATTATTAAAGAGTTTAATAAAATATTTGATATTAACTCATTAAGATTATGAAGCCTATGGAAGCAATCAAGTTCTTGTTTCTCTCCCATTCTCTTAATAATTTAAAATAAGATAAAAATGTATCAAATTATTTTTGTCTTCTTATTCTGATTTTAAATTTATTGCTTAAAATCTAGATTGTAATTAATAGCCTTACATACAGATTTTGGTAAACCTCCCTATCTATTATAAGTTTGTAAATCAAGGCTTCAGGTATGCACTACAGACTATTTTCATGGCTTTTTAGTTGTGCTGTATCCCTTAACGCTCCAGTGATGTGATACAGTGATTGTGTGTGTGTAAGAGGACTTCATTAATAAAGATAGTAGCTCTTTTTAATAACTGCATTTGCTCAAATGCCCCCACATTTTAGAAGCATTATTAGATTGACATCTAGCTGGCGTTCATGTCTGATTTTTGAGGAATGGACAGTTCAGTGCCTCAGACAGCATCACGTATGTTCATTCCTTCCAGTCGTGAATCAACAGATGATATCTAGTGACTTCACTCCCAAGTGTTTCCCATCGGAGGTATCTTGAGCAGCATCACACAGTTCACTACCTGATGAACTGTGTAGCCTGTATTAGAAAAGAACTGCTTATAAAAGCAATATAACTAGGTCTTAAATAGAAATAGTATTGGCAGGCAACACATCAGTCTTGTAGTACAGAATAATGCTGATCCCTTCCACTGCCAGACATCAAGTCTATTAGTCCCCATCTAAATTCAAGTGGTTGAAAGATACGCCAAAGGAGAGTGGGCTATGTTTTCTGCATCACTTGTCCATCAGTGTCGTGTCATCTCATAAATGTACTCCCCTCTTTGTAAAACTACCCAAATGATCTTTTCTCAGGTTAGATCATTAAAATAACCTTCTGTCTTTCTAATCTGGGATGACCAGCTTTAAATGAGGTTTGGGGATAGGGCTTTCCGTTTGCCTGCTGTTATCAGCTAGTGGTGATCGTATTGAAATTAAAAGTCTCTAGAGCTAAGCTGTTAATGTCATAAATGTACTCCCCTCTTTGTAAAACTACCCAAATGATCTTTTCTCAGGTTAGATCATTAAAATAACCTTCTGTCTTTCTAATCTGGGATGACCAGCTTTAAATGAGGTTTGGGGATAGGGCTTTCCGTTTGCCTGCTGTTATCAGCTAGTGGTGATCGTATTGAAATTAAAAGTCTCTAGAGCTAAGCTGTTAATGCCATAAATGATTGATTTATTATCACTCTTTGGAAATGAGTTTGTCATGGAAGGGAGCTCGAGAAATCTGAAATCCCTCCGTTGCAGACCAACGGGGACAGGTTCTTAGTTAAAAAAAACCCAAACAATTAAAAAGAAGCTAAGTGTGGATGTGGCAGTTAGTAGGGAGCACTGAGAAGGGCTGGGGCTCTGTGGGTGCCTTTGCAGCCCGCTCGCAGGCAGGGGAGGGCGGGAGGGTCCTGTGGGTGCTGTGGGCGATGTCTCAGCTGCTCAGGTGGAGCAGGTGCCAGTGAGGGTGATGCACTAAAGGGCCCCTCTGTATGTCCTTGTCCTTACAGACACCCTAAACACAAGGGAGGAAGAGTGGCAGGTCTTGGTGCAGTGGGGAGAGCTGCTCTCGGCGGGGGACGACCGCAGCTGGTCCAAGTGGTCGGGCGGGTCCCAGCTGCTCCCTGTGGGAAGGTGTTCCTCCCTCCCTGTTCCCTCAGCGTTCCTCTGGTTGGCTGTGCAGGACCGACTGCAATATTCCCTTCAACATCTAAAACGCCATCTTGTTGTTTCAGATCAGGTTGGGGTGAGGATTTTTGAGGAAGATAAGTCGATTTCAGCAAAAACTCTTCAACATGGAAGAGCTCTTGACTACACAGCCTCCCTTGCTCTGGGGGACATGTTTTGCAGAATGAGCTGTATAATCTAGGCCTACATCAGCAGCACAACTCTGAACTGGGCTGCCAATTGTAGCACCTTTCAAAATGAAGAGCTTTTAAAATGCAAAATGCAAGAAATGGATATACAGGAGACTCTAGATTACAGTACGCTTGAAGAAGTAGTTTCACTTAATGCTGAAAAAGCCTTTGGGATACAATCCCATTTCATCCAACCTGTTTGCAAATTAATTATGCTAAGCAGGTTCTTTTAATTACATTGCTTGAAGGAAGAGCAGCAGAACATGTAAATTCCATAACAGAGAAAGCAAAGGTTTCCACTGCCAATTATGGAGCTAAATTCAACAAAGGCAGCTGTAGCACGATGGGGCAGAATGTGATTATTTTAAATGAAGTCTAGAGAAACTCCTCATTTCCTCATTTTTGTTTTTGTCAATGTCCTGCAGCGCTCAATTGTATCACACTGGGCATGACATTTTTCCAAAGTATTAAGACTTTCTGTTATGCAGCTTTTGTGACACAACAGCCTGTAGCAAGTTAAAACACTTGGCTCTTGCTTGGGAAGGGTATTGTGTGACTTGCACCACAGTGGAGGTCTGTACAGTGTGCTGAAATGTTTCTCCTTCCTCGGAGTTTCTGAGAAAGCCAAGCAAGAAGTGCCTGGTACTCCGTGTGGGGTATACACCACCACCATCTAGTGGTTACCTTACAGCTTGATGGGTAGCTGGCTGGAAAGTACTAAGCAGAATTATCCTGGAAATTGGGAAAACTCCCACTCGGGTCTGTTCTACCTCAGTACATTTCTGTATCATTTATTTGTTTACTTAGGGAAAGTATTAAAAGAAAAAAATCTAATCCTGTTGATAAGTCTGTTTCTGTTTAACAGCTGGAGAGGCTATTTGAATGATCAGTATAGAACTTGCACAATTCTAAAATACAATATGAAAGAGTATTGTTCTTTATAAGAAATTGATGAATGCAAAATACTTGGAAATGTGACTCTTGTGTGTCACTTACACAGTTCCAAAAGCAAGTGGAAGAGTTTTAAAAGGAAAATAAAAAAACAAAGCATGACTTCTTTTTTGGCATGTTTCTTATGCTAAGCAGATAAAATAGCACTGGTAATTGTGAGGAAGCAAGTCTTAAAACCATCATTTTTAACTCTAAGCTATTCTGAATAGGCATATCTTTGATTTGTCATTTTGGCTAACAAATATCTTCAGATAATTTGGCTATTACATGTAAAAATACTGTGCTTCATATAATAGCATCAAGAGTGCATTGTTCAAGGCTTAACCCAAAATATCCATGCAGGATGTCCATAAAATGCTTGAAGAGTCAGTCTGGTTAGACAAGATTGTGTTCAACTCAACTTTTGTCATGTTGGTGGCTAAGCTAGTTATACATTGGACACCTCCACTAACCACCTTCTGAGAGGAGAATTCATCCTACCTATTCCAAGCATCCTTCTGTTTTAAGACAGATGAGTCTCCTGTTGGAGGTGGTTGAATCATAGAATCATAGAATCATAGA
>NW_009191942.1:0-3673 GCF_000690835.1 Fulmarus glacialis
AGATTTTGGGTGAAAATAGCCAATGAACTATGAACATATGAATTGTATGATGTTAATTGCTGTATAATACTGCATGTCATCACTTCTATGGTTGCTATATGCCATATCAATGGTATTGCAGTAAGAATCACCCTGATTAATGAAGAATTAACTTTGATGAAACCAAGCAAAGTGCAGTGATGATAGAACCGGATGAGCGCAGCAATAAAGGAAGCCGAACTGGCTTCAGGATGCAACAATCCAACACCACACACAGTCTCTCCTGCCCTGAAAGACTGTTACGACAGATGGAGCCCGAAGCCTTGGACTAAATGAACTCAATGGACATTTTAGAGGGATGGCCCACAGAGTAAGGGAATGATATCTGTGTATATATCAAAAGGCAGGAAACGTGGTGGTGATTAATTGGAATGTTTTAGAAAAAGTAAGACCTGGGCATGACATAGATGGTATAGAATAAGGGGTGGATACTGTCCTGGTTTTGGCTGGGATAGAGTTAATTTTCTTCCTAATAGCCGCTATAGTGCTGTGTTTTGGATTTAGTATGAGGAGAATGTTGGTAACACACTGATGTTTTAGTTGTTGCTAAGTAATGTTTACCATAGTCAAGGACTTTTCAGCTTCGCATGCTCAGACAGGTGCACAAGAAGCTGGGAGGGAGCATAGCTAGGACAGCTAACCCAACTGGCCAACAGGGCATTCTGTACCATATGACGTCATGCTCAGTATATAAACTGGGAGGCATGGTCCAGAGGTAGCGATCGCTGCTGAGGGACTGGCTGGGCATCGGTTGGTAGGTGGTAAGCAACTGTATTGTGCATCACTTATTTTCTATATTCCATCATCATTATTATTATCATTATTTTCCCTTCTTTTTCTTTTCTATTAAACTGTCTTTATCTCAATCCATGAATTATACTTTTTTTTTTTTTTCCTATTCTCTCCCCCATCCCACTGCAGGCGGAGACTGACCAAGCAGCTGTGTGGTGTTTGGCCACCTGCCAGGTTAAACCACAGCATGGATTAATGACTGGTGCTGTCAATAAAGAAAATTAAATGCTATTGGAGAGCAATAAGGAAAGCCAATGTTCTGAATCAAGAGCTTGCTGAAAAGAGCCAAAAGGATGGTTGGGTCTTGGTGAAAGCTACCCTCATGCTCTCCGGTAGGGTACCCGGTTCGAACATCTTCCTGAACAACATCTACTTCACTGGCAGCTGATTCTCTGGACCTGCACCAGGTAGCAGCCAGGTTTGTCAGCAGGGCTTTCCATTTCCCCTTCCAGAAATGACCCTGCCTCTCCATTCAACGTTCATGGACCCCTAACTACCAGTTGAGAAAGTGTATTTTGTTGAGAGGAAGACCTCCCTGAGGCACATCTATCCTTGAGTTCCAACAGATTGTGCAAGGCTCAGGGTGGAGCTCCTTTGCTGCCTACATTTCTATCACAGAGCACCCTCTGCGCCCAGCTGTACAACCACTGCAGTGACAGGCCTGTGCTTGGGCACTGAGCCCTGCCTGGAAAGATGAGGAACGGTTCTCAACATTTAAAGAAAAACATGAGCACGTTTTTCATTCATCAGCTCAGATGCATCGAACATTTTCATCCACAGGCAATATTTTCCAATGATGCCAACACGGACATTTCCAGCCCATGTACTACACTCAGGAGAAGAAATACTGATCTCCCCTATTACATCCATGACACTGCTCTGCCTAGTATACTGTGTATTTACTCTCAGCACTCTTTCACGTTTCCACATGTCCTGCTTGAACTGACCACTTCTAAAGGCATCTTTTCAGCAGACTGCCTGGACGCATGTATTTTCTAGTGTCCATCCAGCTTTCCTCCTCCCATTGGTCTCCACCCATTCAGACACCTCTCAGCTACCCAGGTGCTACCCTGAGCTTCAGGCAGTTTAAAGCTTGCCTTATCTTTCAGCAGTCTGCCTGGTGGACTCTTTAGCCAACTCCTCAGTTGTGTTTCTACCTGTTTTCCTATGTATCTCACTGGAAGTGTTCCACTAAGGTTACCCACAGTGGAAAGTAGACTTCAGTGGCGGAAACTTGGACTTCATATATTATTTTTTACTGAACTATTTCTTTCTGTTTATTATCTTTATGTATATATATATATATATTATTGGCAGGTAAGAAACATTCTTCTGTGACTGTGTGCAGCAGGTTCTCCAAATACAGCAGGTGGGAATTGGTGCAAATGAGCTGAATCATTCAGCTACAGACTTTAGTGGAAAAAGCTGAGCTTTGCGAAATCATGATTCAAGTCCCAGGTGGCCACTGAGAGAAATGACCAATGGTGACGACAGGACACAGGACAAAGATGGCCCATACAGTGTCTGACAGAAATGATCTTACCATGCCTGCATATTCAGGCTTCATCAGGAGATGCTCTGGACTGGAGAAGGCTGATATCACTTGTTCTGTAAGCAGAAAAATAAAGAAAAGTGGAAAAAGAAGAAATCCTGATTTATTGTTCCTTATTATTTAAATCTTCTCTGCTTGGCTACACTCTTGAAATTTCTCAAATTAGCCACAGAAAACGAAGAATTAGAGAAAATTATGCCCACAGACTTGGCTTATTAGGGTGTTTTGCATGTTAATGAGCCCTCTGGTGCCAAGTTCCTGAACTGCAGATACTGAAAGAATGAACGAACCTTTCGAATGAACGAAAAAGCAGAAGGCAGAAGAAAAACCCACATTTCTGAGGGTGTTGCAGGCCTCACTGAGGGCCAACACTCACAAAGCCATGAAGGGACTGACCAGTCAACATGTTGGTCCCTGGGGGCTCATTAAGCAAAATCCTGGAGACACTGGTTGCAGATGGTAAAGGGAATGTGCTGGTGGCTCTGATGCCATGTAAGCCCTTGATGTTTGTTTATCACCATAGTGGCCAAGCCCTGACCCCCAGGGCCTGGTACAGGACGTCCTCTCCCTCATGCATTGCTCAGGGCTCTGCCTGGGGTCAGTGTGATTGTGAGCGTGTGTCGGGAGTGCAGGTTGGTGGTAGGTTCTGTTGCTTTAAACACAAAGCTGTGGTTTTCTGGGAAATTGGCAATGCCTGTGAGTTCCCAAAAACCCATCCAGCTTCTTTCATAGCCAGGCTAATGGTCCTCAATCACCTATGAGGTCCCAGTCCAAGACTTGCTTGCACCCTCAATTTGGCTCCATATCCCAGCACTGCACTGCACATCCTCCTTCTTCCTCTGCTGCCTTAAAATCACAACTTGAACTATTCCACATGAGCATGAGTGCCCCTTGCTATTTCAGGTCCTCTTCTGGCCTGTATCACACCCTCTGCTCTGCACACACCGCTCTCTCTTTGCATTCTCATGTGTCTCAGAATCTTCACACTTCCCCTACAGTAATGGGACACCATGCCAGGAGGTTCATGTGTTCTCCAGGCTCATGGATGTTTCCTGAATTCCAGGCAAGTTTAAGTAGTGAAGGAGAGGAAGACAGGAAGGTCAGCCACTTGCAGCAGTGGGTATTCCCTGTCTCCCAGGTTGAAGCATGCTCACGTGATGGAAACTTCTCAAATAACCCCTGCATTGTGCAGGGTCCTTCAGCCACACTCCCAGGGCACACCTACTCCTCCTCCACCCTCAGACATCAACTTCTTTCCATTTCTGGGCTCAGACATGGTTGTCAGGATTT
>NW_009191942.1:3721-4940 GCF_000690835.1 Fulmarus glacialis
CGCGCTGCCAATCACTGCCTAATCACTAACTGAAAAGTTAAGAAGCTCTCATGGCTTTCCATCTCATCCTCAGGGGATGACCATGTTTCTCCATTCACCATTCATGGATCCGAGAAACACCATTGGAAGAAGCACATCTTGGGGAGAAGAGGACCTTTCTGAGGCACCTCTGTGCTCTTTGGGACCTGAGTGTTTTTGCAAGACTCCAAGAGGAGTTTGTCTTGTGCCCACAATTGTATTGCAAATGGTTGGTCTGCAATGGACAGGGAATTAGATGGAACTGCTACCAGGTATGCCATGGGAGGGGAGATTCAATTTACTGAGTATGGCTAGAGTGGAGTTAATTTTCTTCATTGCAGCAGGTATAGTGCAATGTTTTGGATTTGTTACAAAACAAGTGTTGATAACACACCCATGTTTTAGCTATTGCTGAACAGTGCTTGCACAGTGCCAAGGCTTTTGCTGTTTCTCATGCTTCCCTGCCAGTGAGTCAGCTGAGGGTGGGCAAGAAGTTAGGAGGGGACACAGTGAGGACACCTGACCCCAACTGACCAAAGGGATATTCCATACCATATGACATCATGCTCAGCAATAAAAGCTGGGGGAAGAAGGAGGAAGGGAGGGGTGTGTGTGTGTGTTTGGAGTTAAGTAATTTCTCTTCCCAAGTAACCATTACTCATGATGGAGACCTGCTTTCCTGGAAATGACTAAACACTTGCCTGTTAATGGGAAGCAGTGAATGAATTCCTTATTTTGCTTTGCTTCTGGGCACAGTTTTTGTTTTACCTATTCAAGTCTCCTCGTCTTAACCCGTGAGTTTTTCTCACTTTGCCATTCCAATTCTCTCCCCATCCCTCAGGAGAGGGGAGTGAACGAGTGCCTGGGTGGGGGCTTAGCGGCCATATTATGGGCTTATTTCTATTTTCACTAAAAACAGTAACAATACCATGCTCTAAAATTTCTTCTTCTTGATGATGATAAAATTAATTTCTTTAATTTTATTCCTGTCATTCATTCTTACTTGACAAGACAGGTATAACTTAACAGTATGTAGCCTCTGGCATGAAGTTTTTAGAACAGTGCTTTTCCTCTCACTGCTAACTCTTTGTTATCATTTCATGGTAACATCTCTCAGACAATATTGCCCCAACTCATTTCTGCTATCTATCTTTTACCCTTATTTCTAGTGTGTGTGTGTTCATGTGTGTGTATGTGTGAG
>NW_009191943.1:0-2123 GCF_000690835.1 Fulmarus glacialis
ACCCCCAGCAACCACCACCCCCAGCACCTGGATACCCCCAGCGCCCAGCACATGGACATACTTAGCACCCAGCACCGCCAGCGCCCAACACCCGGACCCACATACCCAGCACCCAAAAATGCCCAGCACCCAGCACCAAACACCCCCAGCACCCAGCACCACATGAAAAGCAGGCAGCAGCTGGGCACCTCCAACACCCCAAACAGCCACCTCCAACACTCAGCACCCCCAGCAGCCACCACCCCGAGCACAGGGATGCCCCCAGCACCCCAGACAAAGCCATCTCCACACCCCAAGCACACAGCAACTGAGCACCCAGGACTGGGGTAACCAGCACCTGCTGTAACCACCACACCATGGTGGCCATTTCAGAGACTTACCATCATCAGAGCCCAGCTTCGAAACGGCCAACCACCATATGGAGCCCCAATGCAGAAGTAGCCAGGACCGAAGGCAGATGCTGGCCCTCACCTTCCCTTGGCAGCCCCTTCTCAGCCCTGCCAACATGGGCCCCCTCCCTTTCTTCTCCCAACAAAACATCAACCTATGCCTTACCGTCATAAGATCTGCGCTCCCAAATGGCCAGCCACCACATGGGGCTCCATCACGGAAGGAACCTGGATTGAAAGCTGTTGGTTGCACTTGCTTTCTGTGGCAACTAATACAGGGGCCCTTCTCTTGTGTAGCTCTCAAACATCAACCTTGCTGGAGACCTAGTCCTTACCATCATCAGAGCCCAGCTCCAAAGCGGCCACTCACCATATGCAGCTCCAGCTCAGAAGTAGCTAGGTCTGAAAGCTGATGCTGGCTCTCACCTTCCATTTGCAGCCCCTCCTCAGCTCCACCAACAATGGCACTCTGTGTTTGTTCTCCCACCTAACCTCAGCCTATCCCTTACCTGCATCAGAGCCAAGTTCAGAAAGAGCCCCCCACTACATGAGGCTCCAATACAGAAGTAGCTAGGACCAAAGGCTGATGCTAGCCCTCACCTTCCCTTGGCAGCCCCTTCTCAGCTCCAGCAACACCATGGTTCTGCATTTGTTCTCTCACCTAACATCAACCTATGCCTTAACCTCAGAAGAACCCAGCTCCGAAGTAGCTACCAACCACATGAGACCCAAGCAGAGAAGCAGCCAGGACTGAAAGCTGATGCTGGCCCTCACCTTCCCTTGGCAGCCCCTCCTCAGCCCCACCAACACTGGAGCTCTGCGTTTGTTCTTCCACCTAACTTCAACCTTGTCCTAACCCTCATCAGAGCCAAGCTCCGAAGCACTCACCCACCACATTAGGCTCCGGCAGAGAAGTAGCCAGGACTGACGCCTGATGCTAGCCCTCACCTTCCCTTGGCAGCCCCTCCTCAGCCCCACCAATACCGGAGCTCTGTGTATATTCTCCCACCTAATCACAGCCTATCCCTTACCCTCACCAGAGCCCATCTCCATAACGGTCACCCACCACATGGGGTTCCAAGAGAGAGGTAGCCAGGATGGAAGGCTGATTCTGGCCCTCACCTTGCCTTGGCAGCCCCTTCTCAGCCCCACCAACACTGGTCCCCTCCCTTTCTTTGCCCACCTAAACATCAACCTATTCCTCACCGTCATCAGAGCCCAGCTCCAAAAGCGGCTCCCACCAGATGGCGCTCCGACACAGAAGGAACCAGCACTGAAAGCTGTTGCCGGGTTTGCTGGGCACTGGGGTTTCTCGGTGCTGGGCGGAGGGTATGATGGGTGCAGTGCACTGGTGTTCTGAGTGCTGCGTCTTGGGGGCGCTGGGTGCTGGGCATGTCCAGGTGCTGGGCATGTCTGGTTGCAGGTATTGGGGTCTGGGCGCTGGGGATGCTTGGTGCAGGGCATGTCCCGGTGCTGGGCTGTTTGGGTACTCCATGCTAGGCCCTGAGTGTAGTGGGTTCTGGACATGTCTGGGTGCTGGTGTTGCTGGGTGCAGGGCAAGTCCGGATGTTTGGCAATTGCGGTGCTGTGTGCTTGGCGCTGGGGGCATGTCCTGGTTCCGGCTGGGACAGAGTTAATTTTCTTCCCAGTAGCTTGCGGGGTGTGCTGTCTTTTGGGTTTGGTATGAAAGGAGTGTTGATGGCCCATTGATGCTTTGGTTGTTGCTGGGTGGTG
>NW_009191943.1:2979-3370 GCF_000690835.1 Fulmarus glacialis
GCGGGTGGTTGGTGTTTGTCGGTGGGGGTGCTGTGTGGTGGGTGCTCGGGGTGCTGGGTGGTGGGCAGCAGGGAAGTTGCCTGCTGGGCATGTCTGGGTGCTGGGTACTGGGCAGTGGGGGTGTGGGGCGGTGGGGGTGCTGTGTGCTGGCCGTGTCCTGGTGGTGGGCAGTTGGCGGTGCTGGGTGCTTGGCGCTGGGGGTGGTGGTCCCTGGGGGTGCTGCGTGCTGGGCCTGTCCAGGTGCTAGGTGTTGGGCTAGATGTTGCTAGGTGTCTATGGCTGGGTGTTGGGGTGCTGGGTGTGTGGGTGTTGAGTCCTGAGGGTGCTGGGCGCTGCAGCTGTTGGTTTCTGGGTGCTGGCGGTGGTGGGTGCTGGGCACTGGGCTTGCTGG
>NW_009191944.1:0-9222 GCF_000690835.1 Fulmarus glacialis
TGCCTGCTGGGTTAAACCACAACAGGAAGTTAGTATTTATTTATATTTGCATACTCATTAGAAACTGAATATTCTTATTCCTTTTCTCAATATAATGGCATTGTCCAGTAGTAAAACCAGCATATTTGCCTGGGAACTGTATTGTGCAGCATCATCTTCAGTAGGTTTAGGGTGTACTCATTTCCCTTAACTTGTCTGGAAGGTTACAATTAGTTCTGTTTCTCAATCTTTGCTTACATAATACATGCACAATTTAATAAATATGCATACATAATGTGTTCATAGAAACAGTTTTCTGAGAAAATATATACACACCAAACTTTCCTTTATACTCGTATGACTTGATGAACTGTAGTGGTGTTTCCCTTAATATTTAATGGCACTGGAAACAAAACCAAAATTAACTCCCTTTTTTCACTCCCACACAGACTGCTTATCCGCTAACTGAATGATTAATTACCATCTCACACTACTGTTAGCCATTCCTCTCTGTGGACATTCTTCATAACACTGGGAACAATTGATCTTCTTTTTTTTTCTCTTTTCAACATTCTCATTTCCTTTCTAGCTTTTGTAAACAAAACAAAACAAGAAGTTATGAAGGATAAAAAAAGCAAAAAAAAAGGTAGACAAAAACCCTTACAGGGTTAAATCATTTTCACAGGGTTAAACAACAATTCTAAGTTTTTTTATTTACCTGACTCACATAAGTCAAGCAAAGGCATGGTGTTATCCACTTCCTTGTAGTGCTTGGGAAGAGCTGCAGCAGCACCCTTGTAGTTCCTGTCCATGCAGTATTTGAGACCTGTTGGGGAAAATAAGAAGGAGGCTTATTGAATTTTAATGTTGAACTAATGTTACATTTGTAGCTGGCTGCATTAGATGGGTGACTGCAAGTTGAGAGGAGAAAGTAAAAAATGGCTTCCCCTTTTTACCAATGAGTTCAAATGTTCATCCTGTCCTTTCTGTGAACCCACTATTTATGGCAAACTCTTTTAACCTATATATAATTCATGAAGAAATCCGTACAGAATAACATTTCAGATAGATGGTTGTGTGACAGATTTTTAGACTCAAGAAAGCTTTAAGTTTCCTGTGTTCATGTTGCTGGATGTAGAAAGCCTATGTCACAGTCAATCCAAAGTAAGCCTCAACATATCTCAAAGAAATCACGTATAAATAAATCACAAAAAACATGAATCGCCAAATTATTTTGCATTAAATAGCCTGCAATTTCTATGTAAAAACACATAACCCTCACCCAACTCTTTGTAGATTCTTTTTATAGTATAGCTGGTGTTTACTGTGTTTGTTCTTGGGTACCCTGTGATTGCCTTTTTTGAACAACACGTATTAAAGCAGTTCAAAAACTCACAGCAAAAATTTGTAAACTGTATTGTTCAGTTACATTTCAATATTTTAATTCTCTTCTTCCTTAGAGAAATATGGAAGAGATTAAAGATATCTGTTCACATTAATTAAATATTAGACTTTACAGAATGTGGCAACAAAATTCACCTACATTTTCTGTGTACTATTTATGTCCACTGTATACTAGCCAACACCTTATTTACTTAATAATATATAAATAATAATGCACATTTTATACCACATCTAATATGAAATACAGCTGAATTGATCCCAGATGTAGCCCACAGTACTGTTTCATTACCACATCCCTCATCTATTTTTCAACCCAAACGATAGTGCTCGTCCCCATACAAAATTGAATTAACTGTCTTAATAAAAGGAAAGCACAGAAGAATTATTATTACTAATAGTGCAGCTAGTCATCTGAGGAGGAGGTATTCTCAGTGTAAATAAATTAAAATTAAAAAAATAATGAGTTCTGCTAATGGATTTTATCCCTGTCAATTAATAGTATTCTAGAAAAATCTGTAATAAAGAAAAAATATCTTTGCCTATATGCTATATAAATATCCCTACGAATTATAATACCTCAGGGAAACACGTTCTGAAACTAAATACAAAATGTTGCTGGTAGTCAAGGCAAATTTACCATTTTATTTATGCATTGCAGGACTTTTAAACCACAAATATCTCCATAAGAAATTGAAGTGATGATCATTCACCTTGTCAGCAGGTCGTAATTACCTTACATGACACAGGTTTTAGCCCCATTTCTAGAAACTCCTACCCAAAGGCATAATTTTATTACTCTGATGCTTTTACTACCTTTAAAATCATATGCATATTGTTTTTCTCTCTTTTGCTCTCTGCATCTTATTAGCTATCAAATAATAAAAATTACACCATATATTACCTGATGTCTATGGTTATAATCTTTTCAATAAAAATACATGTAATTTATTCATTTTACAGTTGCTATTTTTTGGAAAGTAATTCCATGCACAAATTAAGTAGACAAAGTTCATAAAAAGAAGTAATGTTCCTTGTTTCCCTGTTGGAAGATGTGTTTTAGCATTTTGTTTGCAATATCAGCTGCAAAGCTCATAATGGCAAAAAAATTAATAGTTCATTGTCCGTTTTATATGCTGATATTTAATTAAAGAGTGTATAGCTTCAAGTGCACATTATATTTTCTACATGTATTACTCATATTAATGAATATAACTTGATAGGCATCCAGAGGAGTCATTTTACGAGGATTATCAGTTAAATAAATAAAGACCCAGCTTTGCAGTCTGCATGGCATGCCTGTTAAGATAGTGCAATAGGTTCATGAATGGAAATACACAAATAGTAATCACCAGAGCTGGAACCATCAACAGAGGTTTCTCTAGTAAACCAACTTCCAAAAAGCTACAAAGGAAGTTGTAAGTGTAATGGAAAGAAAGCTGTTGTCAGAGCAAGGCCAAAAAGTGTTTGTGTGCATCAAGTGCTCAACCAAGCTCAGAGTCATTGCATTTTTGAGAACACATTAAAGATTATGAAGATGGTGAAATATGGACAACAGAAAGAAATGCCTTCACCAAAGGCCATTAAAGTCCTCCTTTGAGTTAACCTTCATGAAGGAGGTTTAGCACACCCATCACATTTAACTAGGTCTGCCGTTGCTGATAGATCAGGAACATACTTGATGTTTGATACTAACACGTTCCCATATAATTTCATTGGTTTCTTCCCCTCAAGTAATTCTCTGAGGTGTTCACAAAGCTATTTTATTAGTACTTATATATCTGCCAGTGATGTTCAATGGAAGGACACATGCACATTTTAGAGAAAACAAGCCTATGCCTTTTTCATTAGCCAGAAGGCATGGAATAAATGAAGATTCATAGATTTTAGTCCTAAAACCAGAAGTGATAGCCATCTATTCTTACTTGTTGTATTATCCATGGCACTGAATTTCCCATAATGATTCCTGCATTGTGTGGACGAGCTAAATACAATTTAGTTTAATCTGCTAGAGAAATGAATATAATAAAAGCTGCGTACACTAGGAAGAGAAAGAGGCTTCATGAGCATTACCAAAATGGACCTACTAAATACTGTATTTAATATTTGCATGATGATGAAAAAAAGAACTGATAAGTTCTTTAGAACAAACCTTGTCAGCTTGATTATGATATCTTAAGAAAGAACAGAGTCTCACTATTCTGTTTTTTAAAAGCATATGAATAACTAGATCATAAGTATACCAAATTCTATTGCTAGGGGAAAAACTCCAGCTGGGTTTTTGGGGTTTTTTTTGTTTTGTTTTGTTTTGTTTTGTTTTTGTGTAGAAATTTAAAAGCATTGTAGCAATGTGGGTTTTTGAGAGAAGAACTAATCTAAAAGCTGATTTTAATTTGTTTTTTAACAAGCTGAGGTATAAGTTTTTTTCTTTTGTTAAAAATGTTCTGTCAAAAAAGCTGAAAAAAATTAACAAAACACAGCTGAAGGTCATTTTCATATTTTTTCAAGAAAAATGTTAACTAGAATGAAAATCTTGTGCAAGAAACATTTATTTTGTCAAAAATTAATTCCTCAAAAATAATTTTATCTTCTTTTTTAAAGGATATAAGCTGTATTTAAAATCAAGCTGTAAAGAAACATTAGGCACACTACAAACAGGTTACTTGAATAATATATTGTTCTTTATATTGCATTATCTGAAGCTGCTTTAAAAAGGATTAGCAGCTCCTCACATCTTACAGGCTGCAGAATCAATTGAATCACTTAGGAAGAGGTATTTCCATATCCCAGCTTTAAACTAGTGTTCAGATTCCACTTTCCTGAGTACATTAAAAATGTACAGACAGATAGCTAAGCAGATAACAGCAGGTGAACTTCTGGCCCCATTACAGTCAATGGGAGGTCTGTCATGATATCAAAGGCGCCAGGATTTCACCCTCTAACTCCTCTTTCTCATCCATCAGAAAAGCACTTTCACCCACCAAACTTAATGACAAAGCAACTAAAAGTTTTGAACAATTTTGAAGTCCACACTGCAAACTTAAGTTTCACATTTGTTTGAGAGGCATTGGCAGCTTTCAAAGTACGGATTATCAGTCAGCCTCCTGCAGTTGACAAAGCAAATCAGAGCAAGTAAATTTGAATGTGTGAATAAAATACATGTTAAAAAAATGTAGTAACAACTAGTAAGATGCCAAGAAAATTTCTGTATTTAAATTAGACATCTGTGCCCTATTTTTAAATATTCATCCTTGTAAGTGATTCAGCATGTTCCCCACTCCTGTCAGAGTACACATATTTTAAAAACCTTTTAGCTTTAACACCTTCACTACCATATGAATCCATGAAAATTTTCTACCCTTAAACCTATTCACATCTACAGATTTTATCATGAGCTTAACAGAACCATGATGTTTCATGAGGATGGTATCTTTGGTCAGTATCTCACAATGAAAATAGAAGCTGCAAAGAAGGAAAATAAACACTGCTATTAAAATGAAATATAAGAAATTACATTGTTCAAACACATGATCAAGTAGGGGTTACAGATTGCCTGTTCTTATCCATATATCTCTGATTCATAGCCACTGCCTAAAATGGGAGCACAATTACCCTGGACTGGACAAAAATAGAAAATCATTCCTGAATAAGGCATAAAAACCAAAAAGCTGGCAGAGTATCCTGAAAAAACGGAGATGAGAGGAGAAGAAATGTGACCTGTTTATTTCAGAGGCACTTGGGTAGAGGCACACTTAGAATAAACAGATAGGTGGATAAAACTCTGGGTGACATTCTTGGCCCTGTTTTATGTGAGAGGTTACATGAGGTGATCACAATGGTTCTTTATGGCCTTGCAATCCATTAATTTATGTGTTGTCTGAAATGAAGGGGGAAAAAATGAGTGTATTACAATAAGTTTGATGAATATCCCAACCCAAAAGCTAACCCAAAGTTGACACATGTTACATTTTATAATAAAGTGTAAGATCCAAATTAAACTTAAAATTAAACTTAATTAAACTGGCTCTCAAAGAATGATGAAATGATTTGGGATAAGGGAGAAATTGCATCCAGTACATCCAAAGTTCATGAAAAGCCAATAAAGCAGGGAACTAAACTTGATTTTAAAAAACCTTCTGGTTAAACTTGGTGCATAGAAAAGGGCACAATCCCAAGTTATACCTCTGCCTGAAAATGAAGTAGTGAGTGAATTAGCAAGAACTCCACTTGCTTTCATGAAGCCACAATAACAGAAAATATCTGTTGTTGACAAGCTGGCTGCAAGATTGTAAACAAGGAAACATACTGGGGAAATATGGGAGGATGCACCTGCCAAAGAAAGATCAGCAAACACAGATAATTTATGAATGTGTCACAAGTCTAACAAAGAATCTGCACATTCTTTTGATAATATGCTTTATATATATCACATACTAATAGGTCTAAAACATTACCTTCTGGTAAATTAGCAAGCTATCATGATACTTGTCACCATCTAGGACTGACAAAATTTTGCATTGAATCTGAAGGATTGGTAGACAAAGACACCAGGAAGCATCTATCCATTGAATTAGCTTAATTTTTGTTCTGAGAGACTTGGAGGAGAAAGCAAAATAAAAGGATTAAGACAAGAGACAGGCATACTTTGATAGGCAGATTTCACCACAAAACTCTCATTAAACACCAAAAGCAGTGAATATAGGAATTCGCTTTTTGTTGATCTGAAGAAGGTGATCAGTGTTTGCTTTGTCTGCATTTTGGGAAAAATACCCATTGAATGTTTGTATTTAGCCTCCCCTTCTTAGATTCACTTAGCTGTTCCAGAAATAGCTAATGTTTACCTCCCTGAAGATTCCTAGAGTTTGCTTAAATCACTGAGGATCGGCAATTAAAGAGGCTAATTGTACTGCTGAAAACAATAATTAGGCTTTTTCTTCTTTCTTTGCTTTCCGCTTCTAGTTTTGGTCCTTTCATTGTTTAACCAGAGGTGAAAGTCAGAGCAGCCAGGCTGTGAATCACAGGAAACCACTTTAATGTCTACCTAATAAGACGTATTCTTTTTTAGCAGCTTCTTGATTTGAAAAGAGGCCATATGATTTCCATATCTCATCATTAAAGTCTCATAATTTATATAGGAAAAAAAATGAAACCATGGCAAGGTTCTCAACAATTTGACAATGAATGTCATTAACTTTGGTCAGTATGTGAAATACTTAAGAAAATGGTGCCAGCAGCAGGGCAGGGAAAGATAAAGTGCTCTATGAGTTATGGCTTTACTGCTTAACATGTGTATATCATGAGCCACAGACCAGACATGTTGAATAAAAACATTTTTTAACACCAGCTAAAAGAGACTATCATCTACAAATGATCCTGTCCTGAAATAATACTCAGTTTGCAAATATATATTTTTAAACTATATGTTTCCTCATGCAGCATATTTTATATTCAACATTAAAGCACAATATTTTTCTCTTTGGAGCATTATCCTCCAGGATAGACCTGAAGTTTAGAAACAGATAGATAGAAATCACACCAGATTAATTTCAATCTATTGATGTTAATGGAAGCTTAAACATCCCTACATATAAACATCTAAATTTAAGTGTCTAATCTGAAGCATAAACCCATCAGGGATGTACCTAGGGGGTGCAAATTTAGGAAACCAGAATATCTTTCTAGAGAACTAGAAATGTGGCATAGTGCCAGATCATATGGTATTATAATTTATTTTTATTGCTTTTGTACTCAAAGGCCTCCCCATCAGAACCAGAACTCTGTTGGTCTAGTCTATAAAACCATACTTGAAAATAAAGACTCATGATAAATACTGTATGACCTCAAAACAGCTTGTGAGTAATAGGAATGATGAGTGTATCTCCTTAGTTCATTCTTCTTTTCTTATGGTGTATGTTTTATTTATTTATTGATGTTAGAGACTGCTAGTTCAGTATTTCTTCTTTTCCATGTGTCTCTATACAGCTGTTAGAAGATTCAAATAAACCAAACTCAGTGTGAACAGAGTGCGTTTACTGATAAAAGTCTGTAATTTTTTACCAATCTAGGAATTAATTTGGGCCAATGATGAAAATGGATTGAAACAAGAATATGATTTCACTGCACCTCACAGTGAGTTCAGTCTACTAGTTTAAAAAGTTTCAGATGGAAGATCTTGTGAAAGACTGATTTTGAGTAATAGTCTGAGCTAATTCTCCTCCCACTACAAATCTCAAACGTACCATTTCTAGATTCCCTCCATTGTTTGTTTGTTTGTTTGTTTGTTTGTTTTTCTGATATTCTACTTCCCATTTAGCAACTCTATATAAATCTCAGTATGATCTTTCCAATCAACTAAAAATACTATAATTTGCATTGGTTACAGGAGAAAATTTTAGCTGGACTGACTGAGATGCATGTAGTTGAGAAAAAATACTTTTCAAACACTCATTACTTTACACTCATTGTTTCAGTATTCATAAAGAACGGATATGTTTTGTGGTGAAGCAGACCTTCAAAGACACTGAGAAAAGGGAAAATTGTATCTTTCATCAAGATGATCCCATCTTTCTTCCTCAGAATTATAGAAATATATACATTTAAACTTGCCTATACTGAAAAGTTACCTAGCAGCAAATAGTTTCCACCTCTGAATGTTCCTTCCTTTCTCACTTTGCAAACACTTAGTGTTTTACATCCCAAACACTCCAGCTTTTAAATGTGTGACTAATGTTCATCTAAAGTGCAGGCACAGTCTCAGTGCCCATTGGACAGGCTGGATCCAAGCTCCTGGAATGTCAAAAGATGATGGGCTGAAACACGACAGCCAGCCCTTGTTAATTTGCTCTTGAACCTGCAGTTTCCTTCTTGCTTATAATACTTCAGCAGTCTGACATTGCATTTATATCTGTTTATGTGACAGGCCACCAGGCACAAGAAGTTTAGTGGACCTCCAAAGTGCAGCTGAAAGTTTTTTAAGCAGTTACGTTTTGAAACTAATTTACAAATAACTGCCCAAGTCATATGACCACATGATTAAAGTCGCTCTTTGAGAATGAAGATTAAAGAAACATATTTTTTTCTGAGCTGGGAAAGGACCTGCTATTCATAGTCACACTACCAGGCACACATCATTGAAACACTGAGATTATAAACCTCACTGTGAAAGTCTCTGATTCTTTTTGCTCTCAGTAAAAACACGATCAAATACATAAAGCCTTGTTTTAGACAAGGCTTCAAAAATTTAGAAAACATTCGATGGACAATGTAAGAAGGAGGTATCACAGCAGCCTTCCTTAGCTCACCCATAGAGAACTTGCAAACAAGTCTTCCCTTTTCTTATTCTTAATGCCAAAATATCAGTTACACTCATAACATTCACACAGCTTTAAACATCTTGTCACAATAGGGTATTCTGTTATTTTCTTTCATTATAGATTAAATTATCTTCAATACAAAGCAGTGTAAACTTGCAGCATCCATCTTATACATGCCCAGCTTTGTCATGCTTGCATTGAGTCAGAAGGTGAAAACACAGCTAACAAGCAAACAGAGAATACTGGGGAATACCCATGGGTACTGTGTTTAGATTTACACTTGCCCATAATGTTTAATGCTAGTTTCAAGACCCTTTCCTTTTCTTCCTCTACTCTTTTTTCTGAGATATCTGAGATGACAAAGGAAACTCAGGTGAACATGTACTAATGCACTGCACTCCATCTGTCTTCTTTTAATTAAATCAGGAGCTGTGGAGCAGGGGTAGAGCAGCATGCTCCAGCCTGCAGCCTGAGAAACGAAAGAAGTGACTTGTACAGTATGGAGGGAGACTAATGGGCGAAAGCATTC
>NW_009191944.1:9253-24018 GCF_000690835.1 Fulmarus glacialis
CCCTACAATGTTACTCATCATTCTGTCTAACTTCAATAATATTCTTAGCATGAAATGTCTAAGATTAATGAGGCATTTATTCTCCGATAAGAAGCTATCACAAAGAATACATTTTCCATCAACATTTTTGCAGTTAAATTAATAGTACCAACTTTTTGCAAATACAGGATTCAACAGTGGTTTATGGCAGATGATGTGAGGCTAGTCCATCTAGCAGGTTTACATCTTGGGGTGGGTCAGCATTCATTTTCTCTGTTTATGAGCAGACAATGCTACTAGTCAGCACACCCTTCAGACTCAAATTGCTGTCATAGGCATCTATTGCTTGAAACCGTTAGAGGTGGGATACAGGGCTAGGTATCTATGGCCTGACCCAGTATAGTTGGGGTTTTTTTTAATATTAAATGCGTAAAGGACCTCTAACATTTGTCACCTTCCTTTTGCTATGTGGTTGATCTTGAACAGAACTCCCTGAGCCCACTTTCCCTGTCTTTCTGTCCTGGAGCTTGCAAAAAATCCTCTAAAGGTAGTCCTCTACAGTTAGAGCTCAAACACTGTTGGCCTAGGTCTTTTCTTTGTAAGTTGTAAAGTATCATAATCAGAGCTGTATATTTACAACAAGGGTAAGTGACTGTGTCTTCCAAGGCAAATGACCCATACAGCCTCTTGGCTACATTTTTTGCAGACTCACTTTTTCACAGGCTTTTTCAGAAGCAGTAAGTAGCCAAGACATGTATCGGTCGAACTTTACAACAGAATATATCCTTCTCAGCTGACCATTGAAAGGATCAAACATGAAGGATTCAGTCTCTGAATCGGTTCTGCTGTCTTTCACAAAATTCAGCCACTTCTGATTTGGTCATTCTGGTGAATGTCTGGTACAAAATCCTTGAGTCTCCTTGCTACATACAACTGATGTCCTGTGGAAATCTCGGAAATATTATTGATTTCATTGGCTCTGCCCCATTAAGCCTAATCAAGAACCAGGATAGTAGTAACTACAAAAGCAAGTTGCTCCATGAACAGTAGAACTAATTATGTGTCATGAGTCATCTCCACCCACCAACGCAGCACCACTGGCTCCTGACCGCCTCAGCTATTGCAATCCTACTCAAAATCTTTTGATCTGCCCTACATTATCGGCATCTCAACGGGCAAAGGGGACTTACTTCTAAGACACTCATTTCTCTTTTAGAAGCTTGTGATTGCCTTTTCTCTCAAATTATCTGATTGCTTTATAGAGCTAAGCTAAACAAGGAATGATTGGTTTTACCTCAAGGTTTGCTTGAAACTGCTGCTTCTTTCTTAGTCTTTTAAAAATGCCTTCTTGTTGGGAAGCTTCTCCACTTCTTAGCTTTGTCAGACGGCCCAATAAAACATATTGCCTCTGTGCCCCCATCAAATGTATTTCTATTTAAAGGAAATTGCCTGATTTTAAGAACAAGTGTTTTTTTTCTTTTTGATATCCCTGATACTATCTTTTCTTCATTTTACTCTAGTAGGTAGAAAAGTTATCCCCATAAGACATGAAAGATTGTAAGTAATAACAATAGGAAAAAGTAGTAAGGGCCAGACAAACAAATCACTCTTTTCTCTTGACTGAAACAGACAAGTGTTTCCAAGAGACAGTAGAGAAATATCTGTGGCAGAGCAGTGTAAAATATAACTTCAGTTGTGTATTTATTCTGGATGATCTGAAGACACTGAATATATCATTCCCCTATAATATTTGTAGACATGTTAGTTTTGTATCGTGATAGATAATAACCTGCCTTTCACAGAAATTATATTTTGAATAATTTTAGGGTCAGCAGCTTACCTCTTATTCATACTTTGCTGGGTTTAGTTGTATCAAACACTCTCACTTTCAGGAACATACCTATAGTGAAAACTGCAACATCATTTTTCTCTAGCACAAACTAGCAATGTCATGGAAAGGCAATGAACTTCTAAATCTAGGTTTAAAGTATTAAGTTTTATTTAACCTAAGGCAAACTTCATTACAGCAATTCATTGTGTTAATTCTCAACATTAAAAATATCCTTTGGGCCAACAACTTTATAGAGTTGGTTTTTACCGGTATATTTCAATACCTTTTCTTAAAATGTCAATTCTAACTAACCACAGCTTTCAGAAATTCTAAACTTTCTTCTACTGTGTATCAAGCTCCCTTTTGTCAAACATACCTTTCCTTTAGTGTGTCCTACATAAACTTAATTAAAAATACATTTGGAGTCATTTTGCTTGTCAGATTAAATTATTTAATAAATCAAAAAATGCTGCTTTATGAGCTATATTGGCAAAGCTAAGCTTCAAATAAAGTGAAATTAAGTATAGTCTCAGAACAAAAATTGAAAACACACACAACTACCATACTACCGCATAACAAGTACCATATTTTTTCTGTCTGTCTCATTTGTCATGTCAGACATGCCTTAGAGAACTTAAATATTTAGTCATTTTCTCTAAGTTGTATTCTTTGACAGTTTTAGGTGCTATCAGAAGCCCAAAATTATGTTTCTTTTCAGCTTACTTTTGGAAGCTGATAGTTTTATTAATCAAGATGTCTTGTATTTTTGAGAGAAGATCTAGTTAACATAAATTATGCATCTTTCTGTTAATGTACATATATATAGATGGATGGGGGATTGAAGTAGAGACATACTTGACTAGGATCACACAAGTGATCTGTGAAAGAGGCAAAAACTGGTTTCATGCACTTTCGTTCGCAGGGTACAACCACAGGACTAGCACTCCATCTTTAATTGATGCTTGATACAGCCTCCTCTGTTAGATTCAGATCCTAATCCATCTCCTGATGTAATAGGAAATTAACTAATTTTAGAAAAAGACTGAAGCCCAATTTTTTTTGCTTAAAATTTTGCATTATCATCAACAATTCTGACAGAATCAATAATGTGCATTTCCAATTTATGGTGTAGATGCACCAGCAATTACTATTGGCATATCCCTCAGGAAAACTGTCCTTACAAAAAATGCAAGAACAAAGACACTTGCAAAGCTTGAATATCTGAAGCACATTTAAAGGAAGAAATGAGCTATAAGCAATGTCTTAGCTTTCCCTGTGGAATTTTCAAGTACTTGCATTTGATGGGACGAAATCAAGTGAGACTGTTTCAGCTATAAAAACAAACATTTACAGATTGACATTTACACAGTCACCAATTTATAAAAAGCTACTCTCATTGTGATTTGTCATGTCTTACTCATCCCACTCATCCCTGTGAAACAGAGAACTGTGCTGAAGGGGACCAAAAGTTCACTTCAAGGTGAAAGTACCTTTTGCAGAGATAGTAAAATTAAAATATCCAGAAGGAGAAATTATTACATTTACAAAACCATTTGTTAATTATGATCTTTTATATAGAAGGCTGAAAAAGCCTGGAAGTAACAAAGCAGAAATCTATTTTGAAGAGAGATCTTTAATAGATTAATAATCTGTCAAATGAAACAATGTTTTATCTTGGTCTCTCAGTTGCTTCTCTACTTGTTATATTGGTTTCATGTGGACAAACAATTCAGAGCTAAAAGGGCACCTTATGTCTTTTCTGATATCCAGGCATACAGAAGCAGAACAGTGGATGTGGCAGTAATCACGGGAAATGACTGGTCAGCAGAAAATCACACAAGAGTGTTTAGTAACATTATAAGACAGCTCATTAATAGAGGACAAAGTAGGACTGATGCTGTTGCAAATACATGAATACAAGGTCGCCTTTTGGGTGTAACCAAGAGCACAGACCCAGATACTGTACCTGCTGTCTTTTGAAGAAAGGCAGCATGCACAGTCTTGAGTTTCTATTTAGGTGTAGTGATCTGGAGGCTAGAAGAATTGTTTGAACACATTGATTGGCAGTAAATAAATTTTAAAAAGGGTGCCATTTTTTTTCTATTTTATAGGCTTTTAATCCTTCTGTTCTGATTATAGAAAAGATAGGTGGAATAGAACAGTTTGCAAAACTTACTGCAAATACAGGCATAAGTGCCATACAAAGTCCAAATACTTCTACTCATCACAAAAAGATAAAGTTTATTCTGCAGTCTAATTAAATGACATATAAAGTGATGGCTACCAGAAGACCAATTACATACATTTCTAATGGTTGAATTTACTGGTAATTTGTCACTGAGTTTCTTTTAATGCACAATGTTCTAAGTGAGAAGGGAATTTAAATTCCAATGTAGCAGAATACAGTATATTTGTATACGTATTTTTAGCGAATGAGTTCCAGCTTACGTCTTCCTCTGCTAATACAGCTAAATCTAAGATAACTGGTTGATAGACTTTTCAAGGCCTGACCTTGTGAATGAGGCAGAGTAGGATCAAGCCAAGGAAAAAGTGGTTTGAAATTCTAGAAGCCACAATTTGCAAAGACATGACTGACTTCGGATAATGCAAAATAGATTAAAAGACTAAATGACAATGAAAATTACTGTAGTGAAGAGCATATTTCAGGTTTAAATGTTGTTTTACCTTTCATTCCATCTTTATTTTTAATATAAAATCTGTTCTGATGCCATTGTTGCAAACATCGCTCATCCCTTCAGCCCTCAACATTAGACACTTTTCCAGTTAATTAGGGGAAGCTTTCATGACAGAGCTGGAGAAAAAGCTCAGATTAAGTTGGACTACTTAGGACACAGTCTGAGCAAGCAAACACGTCAAACAGCAAGTGGCCGTGCAAATCATATAAATGGAGCCATGTCACTATTAGCTGGTCGCAACTTTTGATTACTTTCATCAACCAGGGTTCATACCAGCAGTTCTGAAATAAAAGGGATTAATAAGCCTTTACAGATACCTGAAGCTTTTTAATATATTAATTATATATTTTCTTTTTCTTGTTTTTGTAGAGTTTATTGATTTTTCCTACTCAACTTTCTTCTCCCTGGCAGGTGCTGGAAATAATGATATTAAAATTGATCTGGTATGTTCAAGGCAGACATTGGCCATGAAATCCAGTTTTTAATGGAAGGTATATACAATACTAGCCACATGGACTTCAGCCCATGTCAGTCTCACATTTTGAATGAGATTTGAGAGAGATGATGAAGCACAGAGCTAGGTACATGGGAGTGCAGTGCTGTCTCTTATGTTAATGGACTCAAAGACTCCAAGTCACAAAAGAATCAATAAGAATAAGGCACCTTAAAAATATATATTCAAAGCTGTGCTAGAGACAAAAAGTTTTCTGATTAATAAGAGAGGGGCAGCCAAGTATACGAAAAAGAAAAGACTTTCCTTGCCCTCTATCACCTTAAAAATGAACAACATATATTCCCATAAAATACAGTAATTGGTGCCTTTCCGGATCTTGGGTTTCTCAATTCACATAGTAGCAGAGAGGGAGTGAGTGTCTGTCTCACAGATATCTTAGAAAGCCAGACAAGCTTATGGGGCAAAGTAGAAAAGGAGTTTTGCTCCAATGATCTCTACTATGTCCTTCCATTCAATACTAAATAAGTGTCAGGCAATTAGAAATGGAACAGCGGATGCGTAAATGATACTGCCTTCCCAATAAATTGCTAATACCTGGATAGTGCTGCATGACTGGAAACATACTGTTAAAATAACTGCAGTACCAGTTTTTATTTTTGTATAATAGAGAATATGAAGAAGATCAATGTAGCATTGGAGCCATGAAACAAACAATCTACCACATGATTCTTTTCCTGTCTGATTTCTTATTTTCTTCCTTCCAGAATTGAGATATACTGCATCTAAGATTTACAAGAGTAACATGCATTTTCTTTCTCCTTCTTGGCAGAAGTGTGTTGTTGTGCGCATGGTGGTCTCTGGACAATATTTAATGACTGCCAAAATGTGACATAAAGTTCATGCTTGTTCTTGTAGGGTAAAAATCAACCTCATTTGTAGGGAACACCTGAAGTTAGCTAGAAACACGTAAAATAATTAAATGGGGATTTTTTTTAATGTATTGACACATACAGCTTTTATTATAACAATTTGGTCAGAAAAAAGGGACATCCACAAGGCACATATCCACACTTATTTGCATTATTTATTTCACTTGGTTCATTTACCATCTTTTACCATCTGTCACATGGAAGATAGCTTTCAAAGAAATTCTGGAATACTAATGGAATTCCCTCAGCATCACCATTCAGCACAGGTGGCATTTTTAGCTCTAAAACTAATTAAAATGCATGTTTTAAAGAAGCTCAGTGTTTAATTCAAGCGAATAGGATACACAAGACATCTCTTCAGTGTTTCAGAGGTCACAGCATGAGACTGATTTGGCAAACTTCATCTAAAATAACCCAGTAGTTAAGGGAGTTTTAGGAAGAAATACATAACATGTTGATTTCATACTTAGTAGCAAATTTTAAAGCAGCTGTAACTATATGGTGGATTCAGCTGCATTTTGTAAAATGGTAAATGAAGATAAAGAACAAACATCTTCACTTTTTCCTAGCTATTAATACTGCTACAATGAAAATGTAAGAGGAGTCCTCAGTATCTAACCACAAATTAGCAACTGGAATTGTATTTTGCATTTATCTATCCGCACTGATTTGCAGTTCGGCACCCAGTCTTCTGCAATTAATGGCAATATTTTGTTAGAATAAGTACCATACAGAAGAAGGTGAAGGAAGTAATGAAAAAAAGACAAATAAATGAATCACTTGTGCAGGACACCTCTCATATTGTTCTCCCATAAAATACACTGGGTGTTGCTACAATCTTGCCCTCCAGGAAGAGAAAGTGGAGCTCTGACAGATACTGAGCCCCTTAAGAGTGGTCAGAAACAAAAGGCTGGGCATCCTCAGTTTTGAAAACCTTGACTAAATGCCACCTGCTGCTGCAGTCACAGCCCTTCTTCCCTGCTCCAACGGCAAGAAATTCAGAATAGGAAAAAAACTCTTGCATCAGCAGCACATCACCAAGTTATTCACACTACTATTATAGTGAGGGGATCTTTTCTAGTGGGTGTAAATTGGGATTTATGGGCAAAATATGCTGCTTTTAACTAAATGAGAAACATCTGTACAGTAATTCTGGTTCTATGTGCACTGTTTGAAATAGCCTTAAATAAAGATGCTTAAAAGATTTGCTTTTGTGTTGTTTTTCCCTGAGCTGGTGTCATTGTGAGAATATTTTGTATGATTTTAAGGACAAACAAAGTGATTAAAAAGCTCTTTCAATTTTTCTTTTTATAGGTGGTATTTTAACTGATTCTTTGAAGAGGTATGAAACTGGGCCCAGTAGGTGTTGGGAAGGTTTATTATAACCTGACAGAAATCTGTCTAATCCTGGGGCTTTACTAGCTCTAAGGGAATTGTCTTACTTATTTCCATTAAATCATTAACTGATTATAATGTAACTTTTGAGCATATGACAGCCTTGGAAATAATAATAACAACAAAAAATGGAAGCAAAGGTCTAACAGCTTTTGTCTTATACTGGATCTGTGGATATCTTCAAAGAGCGCCCTGGCGTGCTCTATGGCATCCTTTACAATCAGTGATGGGAATGTTATTGTTATCCTGTTGAGCAGATACAGGCAAAGAGATTTTACTCAGTATTTATTCCATTGCATTCATCTGAAAGCTCCCATACAGTTTTCAGAGAATCAGGACTGATTATTATGCAGAAATTAAACCATAATCTATTAAACCATAATTTAGGAGATAGAGGTTGAAATCGAATGGCAGGCATTCAATTCCTATCTCTTTCACGGGAATTCTGGCTAAATGAAGGTCACTAAACCTGACCTATTTGTCTAGACTTTCTTTATGATCACTAGGGATCTACTCAATAGTGTCAATGAAGCCTTGGGAGTGATTCATCTCATGTTGAAACAGACATTTATTTACACCTGCTCAGATGAATTACACCCTGTATTCCATTAATCCTATTGACTATATCTCCTTTGTTCTTAATGGAAATATAGAAAATTATCCCTGATTTAGACACTCACCTGTAAGTAAGGTAAATCTCACCCTAAATAAATAATTCATGTCTCAGTTCAGTCAAGTATCAAGGTGTACTTCACCTTTAGGGTATTTAACTGATTCCATTTTGCTCTGGAAAGGAAGAGAAACCTGAGCTTAGGTTGGACTATATGCTTAATATTCACTGTAGACTACCTTTGAAGTTAAATCTTCCTGTACTAGAGACTGCAACAACATCTAGCACAAAGGAGGCTGATGTCATTTGCCAGTCTGAATGTCACTGCAATACAAATTATTTGTCTTGCTTATACTGGAAAAGAAAACAGGAACATGTAAAACAGTGAGGGATGGAGGACAAGATGTGACTTGAAAACAGCAAGCAATGGCCAGAAAAAAAAGGATGAAAATATTTACTATTGATGCGCTTTAAAGTCTCTCCTGTGCTGGAGAGGGGGAGTGACATTTTACAGGAACCCTGTGTTGATGAATGAAGCTCAGTCTGTGTAGCTAAGTTTCCTTGCAGCAAGAGAAACATGTTATGTATCATTATATTACGCTGCAATAAAAGGGTGTGGTAATATAACTATATTACAGATATAAATATAAATATAACAGAAAAAGTGTAAAAAGGCTAAGCAAAAACACTAGAAGAAATATGTGATGGAACAAAAGAGTATGAAACCAGACACAAATATAGAGAAATTCATCACACTATAAAAAGAACTGTGAGGCATTTAAACAAGGTAAGAAAAAGCATCAATTGTGTAAGTAACGAAGGGTGAAAGAATACAGTACAAGCTGAACAATATCCTTGGAAGGAGGACAGAAAATCTGTAAGAAGTTTAGAATGGTCCTCATAAATCTGGAAATCTAATATCATATGAGAAGGACAAGGTACAGTGAATTGAGTGTGGGAGCTGGACAGAATATTAGGAGGAGAAAACCAAGGAAGAGTATCTGGAAAGGATGATATTAGACTGGAAAAGCTGTCGCCTTTTAATTAAAATGCCAAAATGTATCTACATAAACTCTGTAAGCAGATATAAGCAAAAAGAGATGATCCAGAGTTTTCAGGAAGTCTGTACTTGTTTCTGTCCTAAAACCCAGCCAGCAATGCCGAAGATTATGAACAATGCTAAACTCTCTGCACAGTGAATCAGGGATATAAAATATTATTGAATATGCATCATGGAGAAGCAAGGAGTCAGTTCATTTCCTGTTAAAGGACTTGAATGAAACAATCCTCAGCTATAGAGGTAGAGTAAATAAGAAGCTAGAGTTTGAGATAAAGCACAAAGAACCAGAGAATACAGCAAGGTCTCAAGCAATCTCTAAGGATCAGAATCTCTGTCTTCTCCCTGGAACTTCTTGTAGATTCAAATCTTCTTGGGGTGCAATCGTGGATAATACCTGTAAAATCAAGAGCCTTATTTCTGTTACCAGGAAAAAAAACAAACAAAAAAGAACAGAAAGCCTTTCTAACCTCTTAAAACTATTTTAAACACAGAAGGTCTTTTTAGGAATTGAAATGTGTTTGTTCATCTATCAGTGTTTGCAGCAAGTAAACATGATGTCAATTAGCCTTGCTAATGTGAAATCATTACCAGTTCCTGGGCGGGAGAAAGAGTTCATCAGCTCAAACATACATTGTGTGTGTTGCAATATATCCTATACTGTTGGGTAAGAACAATCTTGGATGTTTAACTAATTAGTATTTGTTCAGAATCTTCTACACCTAGGATTTGAAACTTTCAGTAGTAATTTGCTAGCAGGGCGCCAGCTTGCCCCATAGATGAGTTAAAAGACAGTTGTACTAGAAACTGAAAAAATGTAGAATAAAAAAGCTTTTGGCAAAAAAGTTTAAAATTGAATGCTATTAAACCCACATTTTTCAATAAACCTCAGCATAACTGCTAGCTTTTTAATATTGGAAAATCCACTCTACCTCTAACGAAACATTAGTGCAGTCTTTGATGGTTGCTGTCTGAAGCTAATCCGTGGACCAAAAGGGAGGTTGAGGCGCATAATGAAAACTATTCCAGTTTCCGATCCATGTGCAGTAAATGCAGACTCTCAGGCTATAGAAAACATAAATGGGTTTCAAACTATCCTTCTGATGCTTTAAAACAACAACAACAACAAAAAAAAAAGAAAACCCCATTCTAATTAATAGAAGTCTACCGTTTCAGAGACAGCATGTTAAAATTAGCAAGCGGTTATAAAATGCCAGGGGCCCATACCAGCTGATGTCATTGTGTTTGATGGAAAGGAATATGATGGTGGACTACAAAATCATGAGTGGGCTGGAGTGAGTGAAGATGCTGACTTTCACTGTCTCATGAGGTGCGGTCACCTGAGATCAGTGTTAGCCCTATTTACAGCAAACAGAAGGAGTTGGTACTTCACACAGATGAGGGACTTGTGGAATTCCTCATCATAGGATGCTGTGCATGCAAAAATTGTTAGGGATTCCAGGGGAGGAGCAACAAAAAAAAAGATCTACTATGGTTACCAAATATATAAACTACAGTCGGCTCAGGTCACCCACTAAGCAGAAAACAATCAGAAGCTGAGTGAGTACTCAGAAGTACTACATACAGCCTGCTTTTCCCTAGACATCTATTATAACCAATGTTGAAGTCAAGCGACTGGGCTAGGCATACCTGGTGAAGCATTAACTCTGTTCTTACATTCTTACTGTATTCCCTTTTCTGCAGTCCATTGTACCTGGATCTGTAATTTCAGGACATTCAGAGAATGTTACCTTCAAGTCAGACCTGGGGCTGTTGCGCTTAAAGCCCTGAGTGAAGTCCTACCAACCGTTCTGTTTTGTTTCATCTACCCAGCCTGCCTTCAAAAAGGTACCATCCCTAGAGCAGTTATAGCAAAACTGATAATGAAGCAAATTCTGTGCTGCCAAAGGTAAAATGAAATTGGTGTTGATTTACATTAATATGCCAGGCTGTAAACCTGTCATGGTTCAGATACTGTTTCACCTACAGATCACCCAGTCTTTTCATGGACACAGAGCAAATAACCAGGTCAGTAACTTCTTAAACCAATAGAAATAATAATTATGTATGTTTGAGTCAACACTAAAAGAGTGCAATATTTATGATCAAAGTAAATGAAGTAAAGTTTCAATTGTATTTGATATATCATAATATATTCTTACTGACATGATTTCTATGAAGCTGTTAGAAAGCAACTCAGCGATGTATCCTTCCTGGACAGGTTTTCTTTATGCTGGGCAGGCACGTTGATAGAATAATGACATTGGTGGTAGATGTACAATGACCAGTCACCAGTTTCTTCTTAGCCAAGACTTGAGATCAGTGTCCTCCCTCACGAGAAAACCCTGCGTGGCTGCCTGATTTCAACACTTGCTTGTGCTCCTTATCCTTAAGTATTGTCTTTCTCTGCCTTGTATGATCATCCCATCTTCCAGTTCTCTTATGCCTCCAGCAGATCTTTCAGCTTGTTCTTTAGAGAAAATACCTCACATTCTTCCTAACTAACTCTGGGAACTTCCATAATATTCAAGTGTGGTTCCTGTTTCTCCCCCCCACCCCACCCCCCAAACCTCACCATCTGCAAGATACTCTTAAGAAACAGCTCTGTCTGGATGGCACACCTGTCTCAGTATTACTAACTAGCCCCTTTTGATACCAAACACCCATGATATCACTCACTGAACAGTTCAAGATGAGCATGACTGAAATAACTCCTTAGCTCCAGACATGTCACTACTATCCCTTTTCAATGCTGTGGACATAACTGCCATTCTGCCAATCACTTGGACTTCTAACATGTTTTTTCATGTTTGATTTCTTAAATCCAAACTATCCCTAATTTCCTCACATTCGTTCTGCATGTAATATTAATCTTTACCTGCCCATCCACACAGCCAAAGCTCTGGTCCTGCTTGCTGAGCATCCTGCTTACTGAGTACACAACAAAAGTAGCCTTGCTCTGCTACAAAGTGCTGCTGTGTATAGCATTTCCCGACCCTTTGATCATGCGCTGCTCTGTTTACAGTTTGCTTGTGACTCCTCTTCATTATAAAATTTATGTTATTTGCTTTGTGTTCATAACCTAATCCCACTTTATCTCTCCTTCAGAAACAAGAGATTGTCTCCTGCTTCTAATCAGCTACTGATAATACCTTCCATCACCCACTTGATTCATTCTCAAACAGTTACTTTCACGTTGTTCACGCTTGGAAGAAACACTCCAAAGTAACATCATTGCTTTCCTTCAAGTCCCTTCTCCAAATCTGTCTTTTGACATTATGCTTATAAAAATACTTTGTGTAAATAAGCTGTATTTATACTAAGATTGTTGCCTATCAGTATTGTTTTATTTCCTTTTCTTCCTATGCCGTTGTTTACCTTCTTGCTGGTTCTTGTCTCCTGCGTATGTTACCTGCGTTTTTATGCGGCATACTTTTGGCTGGTGTTTGTAGAGTACTTCATAAATTGAGGTCAGTCTTCTAGTTTCTGGGTCCTACTGTAATATGAACATAATTGCAGTAATAATAACAACGTAAGGTTCCTCACAATTTTTACAATTTTGCTTTTTAATATATGCACAGATCTGTACTATCTGCTCCATTTTCACAGCAGTTGAGTGACTAGAGTCTGGTATAAGCTTTTCTTCACAACACTGTTATTATCATGACTAATATATGGTAAACTGAAGCATAAAGAGATGAAGGATAACATTCAGAGCATCTGTTTTCCAACCTAGGACAGTACTCAGGTGGAAAGTAAGCATTAAGGTTTAAGGAAAGCAATTTCATCAATCAACATTGCAGGACATAAAGTTTTGTCAGCGTCTTTGTTTTGGACCACAGAAATCTGTAGATGCCCACACAGTCACATCCTAGGCTGAAGAACTAGGTGCTAAGCACCACCATGACCACGAATTCATTGAGAGAGACTTCAGGTACCTTAAGTACATTAAGTGTACTTCCACCCCTGGAGTTGCCCAATCTGTTCGCTGTACTTGTACTTTCATTAATGAAAACCCATAATGCTTTGAAAAGCAGATAGTGCAATGACTGTATTTGCTTCCACACCATAACACTGGCCAAGGAGGAGCTGTTGTGATGGGCAAGTCCTGTGACACTGTATAATAATCCAGGAGCTATCATCTCATCATGAGGTTGCACAAACCTAAATACCCTACTTCCCAGAAGTACACTCCTGAGTTACTGAGGTAGTTCAGGGAAGCAAAAGATGAAGAGAGGTTTGAAGGTGGACAGCCCTACATCTGGGAGCACAAAAACCTGGGGACAGGAAAATAACTCTATCTCCAAATCGAGAAAGCAGCATTCTTTTTGGATGGGAGGAAGGAACCCTTAAAATGCACTCATCACACTATGACCTCTATTTGAATGAACTCCGGAAAAAATATAATATGTAGACGCAATTTTGAAGGTTTGTTAACTTCAAGAATCATGAAATAAAGTCTTTGTCTCATTTTATATTCCTTTTCCCCTCAAGTTTCACTGTGATGCCTCTGCAGTGAAAAGCTGTATTTCTGTAAACAATATTGGGGTTGTGGCTGTTATCATTTCACACAAGACCCCTCTTGCAGAAAGAGCTTTGGAGAACATTGGACTATTTTTTTAAACACCTTTGACAGTCTGCTGTGCTGAGTTGAAAGATTTCAAGGTACATTAACTTTAACAAAAGAATGTCTGTGTCATAAGCCCCCATTTCGTTTCAAAATAACGACAGCTGTTTTAAAAACATATATATAACTTAACCTAACTCCTTTATTTATTATTATTATTTATTTAGAAGGTTCCTCAAGCAAATCCAGATAGAGGCTGATAGGATGGGATTTGCAGGAACAGGGAGAGTTTCAATTTTACTTTGAATTCAACATAATTGAGACTGTGGCATTTGAAAATGTGCAGTCTGCAGATTAGATCATGTAGTTTCCCACCCATTACTGACTCTCCTGCTCACAGTGCACGATGTGCTCAGCCTCATACACACATTCTATTTCATTCTGCAGATAATCAAGGGCAAACTTTAGAACCTCAGGAAAAGGCTTTTTCACAGCACACGAATTGCATCTTTAGTCTTTGCATGCCAGAGGATTCTTCAATTTGTTCCATGGAGATCTGTTTTTTATGCTATTCTGGCATTCTTCTAAGTATGTTTTCTCCTTGGGAAGAAGAAATTTCTATTACTGTGGTCTGAATCCATTACTCTGTTAACTCTGCAAAATAGTTAAGCTGGGTATGCTTAAAAACAGAAGAAAAAAAAATCAATATTTTGTGATCTTTCACTAAATTGATGTGTTTTTATTTATTTGTATTAATAACCTCTTACCTCTTTAAACTTTACTGAAACACAAGTTTCGTTCCCCCTTTCTCTGAATTTCATACAAATTTATGACTTTGTGTACTGGTATTGACTTCCTGGGGCTTCACATATGTGCAGTGGTGAAGCTTCAGTAGTCTGCTGTTATATCACAACAGTTTTCAGCTTTTTAAATTGAACAAGTGTACTTAAGTCTATGTCCAGAATGTTCCAAGAAAAGGACTTGAAAATCATGAAATTTTAGAAGAATAAAAAAAACTCTTAAAAGAACTCTTTTCTCTAGCATTTTTCTATCCTCAATCTCTCTTTGCTCCATATGATTGGATCATAAGACATCATTCCCATTTTCCTGGAAATTGAGCAGACACAGCAGTGTAAAGTGAGTGTAAAATGCCCCCAAATCAAAATAGCAGTTTTATACTCATTTTGCCTGGTTGAGCAAATATGATCGCAGTTGTCTGATAGTTCACACAACCGCCCAGCATTCCT
>NW_009191944.1:24049-41504 GCF_000690835.1 Fulmarus glacialis
CAACACTCTCTACCTTGTAATGAGAATGGAGTTTAAGTAGCTTGTGGCTACATCTATATCATAAACACAACATGGAAGTGCTTATTTTCTGGTCCTGAGGCCAGGTCTGTATACATTCAAACTTTCTAAAACAAAGTGGACATATCCAAACTACTTACTGAGAATTATCCTTTGCCTGTGCTAACTCCTGAACCATGCCTGGAAATTTTGGAGAAGGTGCTAGTTGGCCAGACACCATACCAAAAATTTAACACTAGAGAGAACCAGATCCAAAGCCCTGAGATGTTTTCTGGTATTGTTAACTAGTAAACTGAGTTTTGGTACTGCTACTCTGTTAATAAGATGTAATTTTTTTCATCAAAAAAGGATCTTTACTAAGCCTCAGCTACTTCTCAGTCTTTGGTTTCTTACCTCACCTTTCATTATTTTGATTTTATTTATGGTTGCTGTGGTCTCTTGGTCTCCTGTTTGTGTCTTTTGCATTATAGTTTCCTGACTTAATTTCTGCTGTGACCTAATTGATCAGAAAAGCCGAGTGTTACGTACATCATGTGTTTAGCTAGTGGGTTATCTTAGGATATTCCTCTCAGGCTTTAAAAGTACTTTGCTTAACCTGCTCTACAAGCAAAAATGTTTCCTTCCATGATCTACTTTATTTGTGCAGGTTAGTCCTCTCCCTAAATATTGACCCATGAACTGCCTTTTCTTGTGCATGTGACGTTTTCTGTGTACATTTCTCTAGTAAAAAATGAATAGAAACAGCAATAACCAATTAATGCCTCCTAAATGGCAAATTCCAAATTTGTTTCACCCTGTCCGAGATGAATCACAAAAGAGTTAAATAGCAAAATAAGGTGCAATCTTTGCTGACTGTGCTGGGATTATTTGTAATCTAAATTGATTCTCCACCAGCTGTCTCTTGCCAGAAAGACAGCCACCAATATTCACAGAGAAGAGTTCTCCTGCAGAGGTGGTACTTTGCAATACTAACCTTGTAAATAGGGATGAAAACCTAACATTTATATACTTTATTTTTTTCCCCATGGCCCTCTTAACTCACAAACTCTAATGCAAACTATATTCTTAGTTCATATTAAAGCTTATATCTTCACAAACAGAAGCTCAGAAGCTCACATATTCTAGTGGCTTACATTTACTTTAAGGTCTATTTAAACTGCCTAATACAAAAGAATGTACATAACCATGTCAAAGCAGGTTGGCAAAGTTAGCCGCACAGCTTTGGTGTGTAACTACACACAGGTGTATGACTAAAACTTCTTGAGACAGCTCTAAAACCAAGATGTGGAATTTAATTGCAGTAGGTCACATAAGGGTTGGGACTAAAATGGAAAAATATCCACCATCTAGATTCAAATTTGCCGACACAGTGACAGCAACCTTTGTCAGGTCACATACTATTACATCCCAGTTCTGTTTCCTCTTTTTTTCTGTTTTTTATACACTTTCCTAAAGTCTCTTAAAGCCTCTTCTTAAATACTTAGATGTCAACTGTCATCCAGCAGCAACGATGGCAGCAGGTCCATTTGTAATGGAAACATTTACTTATGTGCCCTTGACAACAGCAATGGATGTCATTTCTATCATAAGTACCACAGGCTGTAAACATATCATATGAATCATATGTGCCATTATTGCTGTAAACAGAAGCTAAAATCCAAAACTAATGCCAGTGAGTCAGAATTGGGCAATGAATGCTTGCTCAGAACCATGAAACTGATTTTTTTTCAGAGATCTTTTCTCTAAATAACAACCTGATGTACAAAGTGCTGATTTTGGGGGTGTTCAAAGAACAGATCCACATCTAAAGACTTGTGGTTCAGACTTGTCTCTAATTAAGAAGTGTCCTGAAGTGAACAAAGGGCCACACAGTAGGAAATATATGCTTGCAGACACCAATTCACACCTGTTAATGATTAGTTTGCAGACACTACCAGATGTGCTATTTATCTGATGATCAGAGTAATTGAAATGAATGGCTCTGAATCAGTCATGTGAAATTGTCCCAGTTAAGTAGATGTGCTGTTTCTCCTCTATTTTCTTATGGAAGAGATGGAGCTGATAATTTTCTTTAACACTATCCTTTACTCTTGACATAGTGCTCCCACAAAGAGTCTGAGCTGCATGCCATACCCTCCTCCAAAAAAAGAGTCAGTATAGCTGTACGGAAAGTTTTTTAAGTCTGACCATGGATAAGAGTTCACAAAGGCATTGGTTAGTGGTAAAAACAGGCCATGATTTTTATCACATATCTAAAATTCTGCAGTTCAATGACCTTGTAAAGGTCAAAATGTAAAACCCTACACATGGGGGGCTGCAAATTTTTAGAACTCACTGCCAAAGGAGTATAGTGGTAACAGACAGTATCAGCGTACCCCCCAAAACGTGATTAAACAAGTGAAAAAACAACTTCATGTGAGTACAAAGGGGGAGCACAAAGGGAATGGATGCAGAGAGCAGCCAGGTTCATGAGCTTTCCCTCCTTTTGCCACTGTTGGAGACAGGGGCACACCATTGATTTGACCCAGAAGAGTGTCTCTGTTTCCATGTTGTTTTCTTCCCATGGTATGATCAAGCTTACTCCCTTTCCAAGAGACCTAAAACCAGCTATAGTATCAAAACCTATGTGACTACTGAGACATGGTCTGTGGAAAGACAAATAAGCAAATAGGAGGAAGGCCATTTTGACTTTTCTGTTGTCTACACCTTCAGTACAGACCGATCACAAATTCAGCATGCGTTTCATGCTGTAAAGTCCATAAGTAGAAAGGAGGATCAAATAAGCTGAAGTGTATGTATTATCTAGGCAAACATAAAAAGGATGTCATTAAACATAGTATAGACACAATGTCAGGGGTTTAAATTCTTTGCTGTAGCGCAAGGTTTCTTTTTATACATTGCTCCAGATCTGATGATGCCTTTGATTTAGACTGTGGTCATTTTTCTAGCTTTTTGCAATTTGATATTTTTCCTACTATCTAGGTAATGTTGCACAATTTGTCTGTTGCTTTATATCTCCAGCACAGCCTAAAGAAGACTAAATTCTGGACCTGGTTTGCCAAGAAAAAAAACCCACAGAAAATCTAATCGGAGAGATCAGAGAACTGACACTAAGAATGGACCAGAAACAGAGGCATTAAAAGGCTTTCAAACTATGGTTGCCCATAGATTTTCTCAGGGACTCTGTGCACATTGGAAGTTCTAGCTGCAGTCTTGATGGTGATAACTTCTAGTTCAGTTTCGTGCAACCTCTTGCAAGAAATACTTGTCTGGTTCTATTTCTAGACTTACAACCCAATGTCTGTGATTGATTGAATTTCCCTCAGGCTCATGACCCCATGTCTAACATGAGGTCACCACACTTCATTTGGGAGGGTCACTGTTTCAATCTGAACTAGAACAAAGAAAGTTTGCTCTCAATTTTGGTGTATTTTGTCCCAGAATACTGTACCACCAGCACTATTTATGTGTTACTTAATGATCTCCATTGTATGACTGGGAAGCTGAAGCTCACATGATCTGTTTAAGCTGTTATGCAGCAAAAGTGTAAGAGTTGGAAGAAGAGCAGAAATCTCCTAGCTCCCTGTGCAGCGTGCTGTCCACTGGACCATGAGCAGTAGTTGGCAGATATAACTAACAGCGTTCAGCTTTCTGTTGGTGAAGGCTTATTAAAAATTCTAATGATTTGTGTTTTTGTCCCAGGTTATCTATCTTATTTTCTCTCTCTCTCTCTGAATGCTGGAAGGAGGTAGTCAGCATCATTACACCCCAGACAATTGAGTTGATTGCTTTTTTCATAATAGTATTTGAGAACAGAGTTGTGCAATTTTCAGTAGGCGACAGAATAGACAGAAGAAAAAGCGAGTGCTTTAAATAGAACTGCTACAATGCTGCTTGCAAAATGTTCTTTATTAACCCTTAATAAACAGCCCAGGCTCAGCTATTGGCATAAATTTATTAAAGTTAGCAGTTTTCCATCCTTAGGCTTTGGCACGAGGATATTCCTGTCCTCCCTCGTTCTGTGTTTCCCTTTCTTAATTAAACTATGGTGAGTTGCTCCTTGAGCTGTGCCTGTTTCTTATTTCTCACTGACGCCTTTCTTTTTACCTTCACTCACAAATACATTCTTTGTTTTCTATATATTTCTTTCTCTTCTTTCCTCTCCCACTTTTCTTTATGTAGCATATGACATCTATCTATTCACAAGAGTATTAAAACTAGTGATAAGCCTTAAAAAGATCCGCGTTTAAAACAGTCCACTGTCTTTTGCTGAGGTAGGATAGATACTTGAGTATTCCTCACAGAATGTTTGAATAAACTTGCTTCCTAAATCCACCAGTTATACAGCTTCCACAACCATTTTAGTTCTACCACTGCCTAATTAGTGCTGCCATCAAAGAAATTTTCTTAATGTCAGATTTAAGTCTCGCTTGTTGCCAGTGAAATCCATCACTTCCTAATATCTCAGTGGGCAACAGAAACTACATAAATATGTTTGCAAAGAAAACAAGTTAGGAACCTCGCTCTGTCCCCAAGGCCAATGGGTGCTGCATGGATCACACACGTGGCCAGAACTCTCTTACTTCCTGAAACAAACTCCTCCAAATAGGCCACTGAAAATGGTCCATGGTTCATGTCCACAACCAAACTGTGTCCACAGCCACACAGTGACTTGAGATGGGCCCCAGCCAAAACCGTACCATGCACCAGGCTAAAAATTGAACACTGGACAGCCAAGTGCCAGTGCTCAGCCTGTGCCCTGCTCCTGTTTAGTTTACTTATATAGGTGTGCCAGGAAAGAGCGTGTTCTTGGAGAGCAGCAAGAGCAGATCTGCTCCAGGAAGGAGGCAGGGCTGGGAGCTGAGGACCACCACAGCAGAGGCAGCGTCAACCCCTACCAGGCACATTCTGGCAGCATCGGAGCAGGGCCAGGTTGGTGATAGTGACAGGATCCCGTGCCAGGGCATGGGAGCAGGAGCACAGGAAGCCTGCAAACACAGCTGAATCAAAATTACCCTGGCACATAGGTAAGTGTGCTGCAGGGAATTCACGCCTTTTACCTCTTGCCCCAGGTAAGAGGTGAAGACCACAAAGAAGCGTGAAGATTACAAAGTGGTAGATGTTGTTGCACTGTTTCTTGTATGCATATTTATTTCCTAATTTGTTGCCCTACATCCTGACCAGCCAGACTTAGTGTGTTTTAAGTTACCTGTTATCCTCGCCAAAGCACAGATCCTCTATTCGCACTGCTTCTTAACAGAAAGCAGGGCTCAGTTGACTCCTTTAAGGGAGTCACTGTTCACTTTTCCATAAAAAAACAAATCTTCCATGGCTGTCTAGGGATTTTAACCAATCTGCCATGTGTGACAATGAAACTTTCCCTTCTTCTACCAACAATTTTCCCCAGATTTTGAAATCACTGCCATTATTTCAAGAAGCATATAAACACAAATAATAATAAATCCTGCATATAATTTCCTGCTTGAGTTTCATCTGCCTTGTTGAGCTGGAATCAAACTTTCTATGGACGTCTTCTTGCTTTGAAAGTCTGTTCATATTTACTTTCCACTCCTACACAACACTTGTTTATGTCTTTGTGAAGTTTCCCTACTTTATAACCCATCCCCCTCCCTCTTCAAACCCTTAGCGTCTTTCTTCTGTGCCTGGTAATTTTCCATTCTCCAATACTAGTCCTCTACAAAAAGTTTAAAGAGAATTGGTTCTCTTTTCCTTCAAAAATCTCAGTACTGTAATTATTGTCCAGTAAGTGTAACTTAACTTGTCACTAAGCTCAATCTTTTGCCATTGTATCAAGTTCATGAGAAAAAGATAAGATGCTGTGAGCAGACTATGTACTCAGTCTGGAAGAAGCTTCAAATATGTCACAATTTTATTAGTTCATACCATGACTAGAATTTGTAATTTGTTAGAAAATTTCTTAAATATTCACCGGACAGGGGGTGACTTGGTACTATTTTGGTAATTCATTAGTGTTATGGACCTGCATTGCAGTTCATCCTAGAAATCAACCAAATCAGCTCAGTACTGAAGAAGCTGGCTCCGAGGCTTAGACAACCCGACCTTCTCTTCCACTTATGGAAGGACAGAGATCAGGCTCTGTGTCCTACATTATTCTCTCAAGACTCCTCATTACTTCGTGTTATTCTTATTACTGTCATTACTGGCTATTTTCCCCCTCTCTAGCTACTTAAAATTATCTCTAAATAACCCTTCTTTCAAAATATCCCAAATCCAAGTGCATAAACATACGAGAATGATTTAAAATCATGATTTTTTGACTAGAAGCATGGAAGGCCATGTATGACAAGATATGGCACAATCAAAATCAAGCTCCGTTTAGATTACTGCTCTCCAATCTAAATACAATGTATTCTTATATGCTATATACATATTGTTAGGCTATGTGATAAAGCTCATCTGCACACCCACAAAGGAGTTCAGAGAGAAAACGACAGGAGGGGGAGCCCAGGCAACTTCCAGGGCCATCACAGGGGCCATCAGGCCATCAAAGGCCCATCTGCATAAGCCCAGAGGAGCACAGGGGCATAATGGCAGGCAAGAACCCAAATTACAGACTCCCAAGGAATGACAACCCTGTACGGGCCCCTCCCAAGGCTGTCCCAGCAGAGCCATCAGCCCCAGTGACCAGGCATGAAACCCATCACCACAGGTCATTGGGAGCACATCTCCAGATCACCTTTCGGACTATGGGGGTTGCTGTCTAGGGCTGGGACATATCATGGGATGCAGGAAAAAGCAGTTCTAGATCATACAGGACTTACTATGGGATGTTTAGGGGAGGAACCACAGGCAGGACAAGGGAGGGGTTTATGTGATTTTGAGCGGAACAAAAGTGGGAAAATAGAGCTATAAGGGGACAAAAAGGATCGGGCACATGCAAACAGTTTATTGGTCAGTATGCTTGTCTGGCCATGCCCTGCATCTGACGAGAGCAGTCTGTCTTGTCTTCTTATTACATTCCTCTCAAAGTTTTTCCTGGGTAAGGACTCCATGGTGTGTGTACAGGTATGTGTATGGGGGTCTCATTGCAGCAGCTGGAGTCAGACCACAAGTTGGACAGCCCATGTGTCCATGGTGCCAGCGAGTGGAAGGAGCACAAGTGTGCAAGCACTAGTGAAGATCACTCTGGACTAGCCAGTGAGTAGATGAAGTGGCCTGGGAGCCAGGGGGATGGGTGGGTGTCTAAGGGACAGATCTGGGTATGAGAGTGCCTGTGTATCTTTAGGCATGAGAGCACAGGGCTGTCAGCTATGGGACCTGGGGAGTCCTGTGTGTGATGGTCTGTACCAGCAACTGGAGAGGGGCTATAGCCTTCGAGGCTTGTATGTCCAGGTGCCAACAACTGGGAGACTTGGATCCAGGGGCCAGCTACTGGACAGACTGAGTGTCTGAATCCAGCTGCTGGAGGGATCCTGCATACATACTGCACATATGTATATGTATATATTTTCACTAGTGGACTTCCATCCTGCCCAGTCAAGAGAGGGGATCAGGATGAGGCTGTTGGTGTTGTCTCTGTTTGCATGGGTGCTCTGAGTGTGTGTCTGTGATCTGTGTGGCTGACCATGTGTATATGTGTATATGTGTGTGTGTATATATATATATGTGCATGTATAAATTTGTATGTATGTATATATGTAGTGTATAAGCGTGCTTTGTGTGTGTGTGCCTGCTGGGAATACTACTTCACTCTCGCTAGTAATTGAATATGGGGACATAGGGCAGCAGCAGCCTCAACTATCTCAGGCAGTTGGATGTGGCATGATATATTTTCCTTTAACACACACTTATGTGTACATATATGTGTCATTTATGCCTACTCATACTTTTTCTCTATGCAGGAATGTGAGTTTTGGAGAGGCAAATGGCTCATACAGAATCAATTGTCCCTGGAATGAACTGATAATGGTTGTGTTGAGTGATGTCTGCGTGCCAGATGATGTTGAGGGGCTGAGGGTTAGAACCATGTTATACCCCAGGTTCATAACCTCGTTTGTACCATTATATCAGTCTCTTACCATAATAACAGAAAGAGTTGCACAAAGAAGCAACCTTCATTTCATCTTTGTTTCTTCATACCATTTTAGGGTCTGCTTTTTTTCCTTTTACCAGCCACATTTTGCTTTTTGCCATATTTCTGCAACCACAGGAGCTGGAGTATATGCATATTTTAATGTAGACTGAGCTTCTCCCATAATCTCGTAACTCCAGGAGGATTTAACATAATTCTCAGTGATTATTTCCAGTACCTGTCTTTGCAGGTGGTCATTAATTTCCTGAGCTTCAGCAGAGTGAAATTGAGGTCTGGCCTACACTAGTAAAAGGTTTACTGGAATAGGTATATCTCTCGGTACAGCTAATACCGGCAAGCACTCTATTATGGATGCATTTCTATTGCGGGGAAGAAAAGTGAAAGGTTTTCATCCAGCTTTTTTCTTGGGAACTGCAACACTGCTAGGCTTTTTGCTAGCATTGAGATGTTATTCAAAATTTCACCCCTTAATGATATCGGTAAGTTTTAGTCATAAATCTGGCTTGATTTTTCTCAGTGTCTCCATTCCCCATATGGAGCTGGAAAACAGCAATGAGAGCTGACAAGTCAGCTTTAAATCTGCAGAAAGCAAGGCAGCAATGTTCTTTGCTTCCCATCGGAGAAGACAAGCAGAACAGCGATTTACCCTTGGCCTGTGTATGGAAAGCTTTCTCCAAATGCATGCCACCAGGCACTCCTGGATTTTAAACAGAAATTCATGGCTTATGTACCTTGGGAAGTTGGATAGACCTCTCAGGTGTCTTTTTTTTTTCTCACTAAGACAGTACTGTGACGGGTAACACGACAAGGGCACAGTGGGTGATGTGAGACAGGAGGAACTACCACTCAAGACCACATCTGAGGAACTGAGCCCCTTGGAAGAGGGGATCCTGTCATCTGACAGAAGGGCCAGCAGCAGCACATCACTGTGACCTCTCCAGTTCCATGTTTCTACACAGAAATCATCAAGAAGGAGAGAACTGCACAATCTCAGGAACCTTGACTTGTTTTATTAGTGTACTCCATGCTAAAGTGTAAATTTGAAGTGCAGTAACTATTTCTGCCATGCTCCCTATGTGGACATTGGTAGAAAGAAGTGTCCTGATGATGAAGACAGGAGCTCTAGCTAAGCAGAGTAGTTCATATTTGGTTGGTTATTGATCCAAACCCTCAGCGTGCAGTTGCCTGTGATAGCTTCTGGCTTGTTCTGGACACAAATGACTTGTATAGGTAAGCCTTGTCCTAATGCTATCTGTAATTTATTCTACTAGGGTTTAAATAAAGATTTTTATAGGTATTAGGAGATGTGAAAATGGCAAGCACATAAGGTTTATCCTTACATAAGCATTAAGAACGAAACGGTCCTCGGAAATAATTAAGAATGCCATGCAGAAACCATATTGGGAGAGTTATTAAGGGTATTGTGTGGATTGAATGTGTCGTCTTTGTCTGAGCTGTTCGATCTTTCCATAGTGCAAAACAGCTACACAACAGGATAGTTAATGATTTGGGTCTTCATAAAATCTCAGGCTCATAGCTCACTGAGTCTGTGGGGAAGAAAAGCTGGGAAAAGCATACCAGAGGGGCTGGCATTTCTCCTGGAGGCAGAATGTACCTGAGCTAGCTTTTAATCCCCTAGCTTGAGAATTGCTGGCAGGACATCTGTGACCACAGAGCACACAGAACAGGGTTCACTGTACTTGTACTGATTTTTTGTGGCAAGTTGAATGTCCACGTTACAGATGTTACACTCACAATTGCAAACTAGTTCTAATATATCTGCACAAGCTATGCCATATTTCAGCTGCAGTCCTGGAGTTTGCAAGACACTATTTTTTAGGTTAGGGCCATGGTGCACTACTAGAGGGTTTTGCTTTGTTTTGAGTGTTCTTTTGTTTTTCTGAGCAGATGTATATGTATGCCTAATGTTTAAAGAATCAGAATCCTTGTAAATGTTTTAAGTTGAAAAGTGGCACTAAGAGCAGACCTCACTCTTTGAAAGCACTCTTTTCTCTTTAAAGAAGTTGTAAAATCTGCATGCACTTGTCACTATGCCAATGGTTCCAATTTTTTTTTTTTTTGACCAATAAAGAACAGTGTACACATAAAGCGCTAACTAAAAACTCTAAGTGACAGATAAAGATGCAAATGCTATGCCTTTTTAGTAGACCATTTGCATGGACCTAAGTTGGGAAATTCGATGCATTATACTGTACTCATTAGGTTTACTTTTTCACAAAAGATAGAAACAAGATTTTATAGCACTACATCCGTTAAGAGTCTAATGAAAAATCAATAGAAACTGGGTACCTTATTCCAAGAATTGCTTTTAGAAATTCTACCCAAGGGATATTTGTGAGAGGCAGACTTAGTGTCTTAATTCCCACAAAGTCTGTAATTCCAGCCTGTTTCTTCTTGTTTGATATTCACTGTAATACCTATAAAACTTAGTAAAGTGTGCTCATAAAAATTTAGTAAAGTTTTATAAGCATTACAATAAATACAAAACAAGAAGAATCTATGGACTCTCTCTTGTATGTACAGTAAAGAGAGACCAAGAAAAAGCACTGATAGCAGGTTGTAAATAAGTGGCATTTTTCAGCACACTCACTAAGCAGCATTATGTTTGTTATAGTGCTGTAATTCACTGGATATATGGAGTCGATTCTCCTCTTATTTGCACTACAGTAAACCAAGAGTTTACTTAACTAAGTAAAGGTTTGATATTCACTATTGTTCAGTGTATCCCACCGCCAATTGATAATCACTGGGGAAGTGCTGCTGCCATTGTGAATACCTTAGAGGAGGGTCAATGAAACAGCTGCATAATCAAAACCACATCCAAGGGTGAATTTTCAATGAACTACCTACAAAAGCTGCTAAAATAGCATGTCTATATCATACACTGTGGTCTGTTGAAAAGATACCTGAGCCAGCCATACATGGCTCGCTTTAACTAATGAAAGTAATCTAGTCTAAGGAGTGCTGAGCTTAGCCATGTTAAGAAATCAGATAAATTAGCTCATTACGAGTTCCCAGTGTGCTAGGTGGCCAATTTCTGTACCTGAGATACTTTACACAGCTCTAGCTCAGATATCTTAGCAGTCCACTGCAGTATGATATATCATTTGTTTGTTTAGCTTCAGGATTGTAGGAGGGTGCCACTGGGGGGGTGTCTTCCTTCCAACACTCAGGACACCAATTTAATGAATTTGCATGTTTCAAGGCTTCTGCACCATTCTCATTTCAAAAAAAAAAAAAAAAAAAGAAATTCTCTGAGGGGTTCATTTGAGCTTCATGATAAATTCCTGGTCACAAACTCAGAGCTGCTCAAGCTTTCTCCTGATTTTATTTTTGCTAAGAACTCTAAAGGAATTTTGCTGTACCAAGTTATTCAAATTTAGAACATAATAGAAGCATAAGCTCTTATCCAGCAGCAGCCATATCTGACTGCATTAAAATATCTAACGCTATTTGCTCAATCTCCAATTTACATTTATCTACTCAAACACAAGAAAGGTCTGCAGGCTAAAAAAGAGAAAAGCATTCCACGGCTCTGACATGCAGAGCACACAGACAGAACGGAGTCCTTTTCCTGTAATGCTCTGCATTTGTCTACTAATGATTCTGACAAAACCAAATATAACCCAGCCCAGGACCTTAAAAGCTGATTTGAATAAATTTAAAGCAGGCATGGGATGGATGCTTATTATTATTCATAGCTCCATTAGACATTGCTTTGCCTCTCTATGTTCCATTTTTAGAAGAACTAAGATTCAAACTAGATATTTTTACCATGAGTTTTAGCATTTGAGAAGGTTATTTATGCTAATCAGAACCATTGTCTCAAGAGTACTGCATTGATAGTGACATTTCCCGAAAGCCTCATGCCACACAGTCCTAGATGTGTCCTTGCGGCAAAGGAGGCTAATGGCATCCTGTGCTGCATCAGGAGTGTTGCCAGCAGGTCGAGAGAGGTGATCCTTCCCTTCTACTCAGCACTGGTGAGGCCACACCTGGAGTACTGTGTCCAGTTCTGGGCTCCTCAGTACAAGAGAGACATGGACATACTGGGGAGAGTCCAACGAAGGACCACTGAGATGATTAAGGGACTGACACATCTCACATATGAGGAAAGGCTGAGGGAGCTGGGACTGTTCAACCTGGAGGAGAGAAGGCTCAGGAGGGATCTCGTTAATGCGTATAAATACCTGAAGGGAGTGTGCAAAGAAGGTGTAGCCAGGCTCTTTTCAGCAGTGCCCAGTGGCAAGACCAGAGGCAGTGGGTACAAACTGAAACACAGGAAGTTTCCTCTGAACATCAGGAGAAGTTGGTCCTCACTGAGACATTGAAAGTAAGTCAACTTTTCACCTCAAGAATGTTACAGAGATCAGTATAAATGCACAAATAAGCTTATCATTGTAAATAAATAACATTTACATGCAGGTGATTCAGATTTAGCTCAGATGTATTCCATAACTGGTAACACAGATATACAGTATGTTTGCCCTTTTATCAGGTCTACAGAAAAAAAGCAGGAATTAAACCCAAACTCCAGAACTGCTGTTCAGTGCCACAGCTGTAAGAGTATTCTTCATACAACTTCTCTGCCAAAAACCTCTAGAAGCATTTACACTCTGATTTTGGACTTGTCTTAACCACTATTACATGTTTTTTCTGCCCTGGTGACACAGTATGGAAAAATCTTCTTATTTTCTTTTTATAAAGGTCATTAGAAAAATGTTGTTCCGTTATTCATTACAATTAATTTGGTTAATTGGCATCAGATCAAATTGGTTCCTGATGTCAGCATAATATCATTTTATTAGGGAATTTTTAAACACTGCAATTGGCAATGTAAGGGTTAAATACATTTCTTCCTGCTGAGGTATTCAGAATATCTCATTACAATTCAGTGAGAGGATGACCTCTGGTTTAAGGCTAAAAATCTGTTTTACTGTCTGATTGGGTTTTATATAAAGTTCCACATAATTCTTGTTAAACCACAATTTGTAATGCTATGGCAAATTATCATTCAGTTAGATTTAACTCTCACTGAAATACCCATATATGGGGATATTGGAGATTCATGAAGGAGGCTGCACAGGGTATGGATCATGTTCTCTTTATAAACACAGATGGACATTTCATTACAAATCAATAGGATATAAGTGATGCCTGAAACAATTATTATAATATAGTTAATTCCCAACAGCCCCAGCTAGAAGTAGATGCTTGTCACTGAGCCAGGTTGTGTCACCTTTATGAACATTGAGCACTGCCTTCGTTCCTGAATTAGGAAAGAATAAGTTCTTGCTTAGTTACCCAAGTAGGCCTACTTAACGGAATGAATGTACTCTTAGGCTAAATCTTAAGTATATGTTACAGGCTTGGGTCATGATCCCTTGGGATTATCACAGAACTCAGGTCTTTACTTCATAGACATCACCTTTGACTTCAATACATAGTTAATGCTAAAAGTGATGGCTTGTTATTAAAAAATTCACAAGTAAAATATAAATATAAGTTGACATAAACAACTCGCTTAATGTCATGGCAACTAACCTCAATCGTTTCTAATTCAGTTCATTCAGTCATTTTGGGTGGATATTAAGCCTACTCCTTTATGGAAGCTACCAGTTCTGTTTTATTTTTTGATTTGTTTTGTTCTGACGCATGTGTGCACAGTCCTTGCAGACATTTTTAGCTTTACCATTTTACAAATAAGGATGTGTTTATTAATTTTTTTTTTTTAATGGCTTATCAGCTTTAGCTGAACTAGATGCATTACAGGATACAATAAAATGTCTTTATTTGTGTTAAATTCCATCTTTTAGGCCCATCATTAGAAGATCTTATCTGCTTAAAACTGGTTTCCTTTATCAATGAAAGGTTAATAATGTGAGTTGGCTTAGAATTGTATGAAAAGCAGCAAAAAGGGTTTAGTTAGGCCATCTTATCTGTCTGATGTGCTATTGACTTCAGCTGATATTCTCTGTGGGATGCATGCAACAAGCCATTTTGTGTGTTGAAAATTAAGTCACGTTCTAAATTTTGGCTTGTCTTCCTTGAAGACATGGCATTCCTATCTTCTAGCTGTAATTATTGTTTTCTAAGGAAAGTAAATGCTATTTTACTGTTGCAAAGGATTTTCTTTTAAAAATAATTCCTGAAATGTCCAACTCAGAGAGTTTTAACTATAACATAACGGAAGTCATGGTTCTGGAAGTTAATAAGAAGGATAAAAATGGAGTTCTATTTAACAAATCTGGAAAACACATCACCAGAAACTTCGAGAAAAAACACACGAAGTTGTTCTATATATGAAGGACATTAATACTAGTTATTTCCTTCTGTCTTACAATGTTGTATATTTACGAAATTACTTTAGAGCTTTGGATGGAAGAAATTCCAAGTATGAATATCGTAACAGTCAGCAAAGCAAGTGAACCATGTTTGGTATCTGTGGAAGCTGTGGAAGCTTCCCATTACCCATAAGGAGCCCAGATCTGTGTGCAGAAGTTTAGTATACTTTCAGTTTCATTATTAGCCCATAGATTTTCGGTAGGAAAGTACCATTTAGGCAAGTTTGTCTGACCTCCTTCATATTGCAGGCTAAAGACCTTCACCTACACATTTTAGCTCCTGTTTAAGAAACAACACTGCTGAGAAAGCCTTTGAACTTTATTCTAGGTATATAAGCATCAATAAGATGAAATTCTACCAGCTAATTCAAAAAAGCTGATTATTAGACTTAAAGACTGAAGAAGTCAGCCATCCCCACATCTGAGAGTTTTAATAGATCTGTCTATATCCTTTGTGATCAAAATGACAAAAAATCATTCAGACGGTTAGCTCTTGGTGATAACCATACATGTGAGCCTACAGATGTCCAAACCTAAACAGTTCATGCTGATACAAAAAGAGCCTTTACACTAACTCCAGTAGAGTTTGTTCAGGTCTGTCAGGACCATATACATTCCAGGTGTAATTCAGATTAAAACTAATTCTGTAGTTTCAGAGAAAATACCTAATTAATAAGAAATAGTCAGCATTTGAGTTGTACTTAGAATATTAACCATTTGAATTTAGAGCTATACAGAATAAAATAAAACGTTTCTTTCACACTCATGTACTTTTGCAGGTTATATAGTAAAGCAACCACACAAAGATCTTTTCCTAACTGTAAGAAATTATTGTCCTTTTACTACAATGTAAAAAGTAGCATTTTAAAGGTTTGCTATACAGCATAGTCCCAATTTAGATGGTGTTCATTTTTGCAAATTGTCTGAGGCAATCTCTTTATTCAACTCAGTTGCCAACAAAGGTTTCAGCTCTCCATCACCCTAGCTGGAAGATATTCCAATTAGTACCCAATAAGTCGCCTTCTCTCCTTAGTCATCTTCCTGTAGCTTTCAGTCCCTATACATACAGACAATATTTAAATTCCTTTCCTAATGCAATCATATTTTTATCATAGAAAGATCAAAGCATATTAATTTGTTTCCATAATTTAGACTGCAGACTTTTTAGTGAAAAAAACAGACCGCTGTTGGCATAAATGTAAGGTGAAAAATTGATGAGCATGTCAAGGAACTCAAGGAAATCTAATTTTTCATTAACATTCATAATGCAGCATCAATACCAATATACCCCAGCCTAAAGGACTAAAATTGAAGTTATTGTTAGCACTGCTTATGTCCTGCCCTGGAGGCTCAGAATAGGATCAGACTCCCTTTACACCAATGTTTATATCTACAGGGGAATGGGGTGGGGGGAAATGCCCCTATGTTAATGAACTCTTATTTTACCAGTTATATCCTAAGTTTATTACAGACAGTCTAAAAAGCTTGTTGAGGTTGTTTGCTAGCCACGGGTGAGAAAAATGCTTTGGATTTATTCTATGTTGTAGTCATGAATCATCAGTTAGTATTAAAATGAAAAGTCCTTTTATGAGACATAGAAATACATACCAGACAGACAGGATGAGAATGAGGATTCATTGATGCATCTAATGGAAGGAATGGGTGGTAAAAAACACTTTGCAATTTATTAAGTGTTAAAGAATTGTGTTCAAAACACAACAAAAAATCCTGGTGAAAACTGCTCTGTGATTCAGATAGTGCAACAGCTCAGCTCTCTTACTCTTACTAAAAGTGTTGTTTGATGAAAGTATGGGAACAAGATGAAACCAGAGGCCCCAGGGCTGCTAACTCCCTAATAACCGAGTACTGGTCATTCAAACAATGAAATCAGATGTAACTTCGAGAGCTGTGTAGAACTGGTTTAAGCAAAATAAAATAAACACATAAGAAGTAAACACACACAAGTTTGTTCAACACTCAACCCACATTGAGGGGGTTGGAGGCCTGTGGCTGAGGACCTGTCTAGAGACTCAAACATCACGTAAAAAGTACTGTATGGCTGCCTCTGCCCTGACTCATCCGGGAGCTTTGGCTTGGCCAGCCAGTTATCCAGGGCTGTTGAACAACACGACTGTGTGCATGCCTGCACGTGTGCCTGCGAGCACACTTTCCTTGTGCATTCTGCACCATTCACACCCCAACTTAGTTAGCTAGTCTTGATAAAACTAATTCAATGTGAGTGGCACTTGGCTAGTTAAAAGCAACCATGCCAGCTAATCTAATTAAGCTTCAGTTTTCCAGACTTATTTCTTCTCAAAATACCTATCAGTCAGCACACCTGATTCCCAGAATAGAGGTGGCTAACCGTAAGTGGTGGCACAAATTCTCTAAGTACAGCCCAGCCTCTACATTAAGAATAAACCAAAGAGAATCTTAAAACCTTAAAGCAAATTAGTAGTAAAAATAGGGTATAAAAATGATGATGGAATAACATATTTATGTTCATTAGTCTAAAATGCTGGGGTGTCCTGTACGTTAGTACTTTTTCTATTGTAGTTACAGTGGAAATAAAACTGTACTGGCTCAAAATTTGCACATCACACTCCATTTTACTATACACAGAAAAGCTATTTTGCAGAGTTGGCTTTTCCTGCTAAATTTTCTAAACTATTATTTCTCCTTGGCATTATTACTATTAGAGCTTTTTGCTCCTGACAACTTATATTTCTTTAATCATAGCTTTCAGAACATCAACTTTTCAAGAAAAAAAAAAAAAAAAGGGTTCAGTCTATTTTAATGTTCACATCTAGATGCACATGTCACACCACAATATGCTGTTCTGAAGTGTATGACACTTTCAGCACAAATATATATATTGTGTTTGTCTTAAAGGTACCCAAATTAACAGTCAACCATCCATCCGTATACCCTACTTTTTATAGAGCAGAGCCTCTCTTTCACTTAATTATCCACATGCTAATGTGGGCAAATTTGGTTC
>NW_009191944.1:41530-46406 GCF_000690835.1 Fulmarus glacialis
ATGCTTAGGATCTGGGAGAAGGTGGATGGAAAAAGTGAAAGTGAATCTGTTGCGCAATAATCAATTGTATTAACTTACTTTGCACTCAGAGGAACACCCACATTTTTGGAAATAATCTTTTTTGCCAAAATCTTTTATTTGCATCCCTCAGGAGAAATTGTAAAGCAGTGTTCTTTGTCAGCTTTGAACAGCAGTGATTGACTGCGATATTTGTAGGGTTCATCCACTCTAGATACCTCTCCAGGGAGGAATTCTGTCTTCCTTTCCCCTAGACAGATTGTTATAAGTTAGAGCTCCTGGGGATTTCTTTGATTTATGTGGAAGGAAGTTTCAATACAAGCAGTCTAGAATTAGGAGGATGTAGTGTGAAAATCACATCTTCTTGGTACCTCCTCTTTGAAGTGCTAAAAATACTTGGATTTTAAAGCAAGATATGGCACTGTCCTTTCCAGGTATTACAATATTCGTAGTGCAATTTAGGATAAATCACCAGGATTTTAGCAAACACTACATGAATTTCTGTATGTAAAGCCATGACTGGTAAAGTTTCTAGTTATAAGCCTCACTACTGGAATTCACACCCCTTTGATTTAAGAGTTCTGAAGCATGGCAGTGAACACATAGGTAACACAAATATTTTCAAAATGAACGTTGTCAGGTCATCTGTTCTGGGACCAGTACCAAATGCTTCAAGAAGAAGATACAAGTAAGTTATCCATTTAATGGAATAATCACACCCTGGGGGTTGTACTCCACTAATTACTAGTTAGTGTATTCATACTCAAAACACCAGGCCTCACATTAACCAAATTCCTATATTCTTTGCTATAAAACAAGAATCTTTGTGAACTTTTTAGAAATGTCTTTCAAAATTGTTGTCTGTCCCCTTTTCTTGCATAAAGGTATAGCGGAACATCTGGCTTACTCATATTTTTTCCCCGCCTCTGCCTCATGCTCTTTTTTTATGTGTCCAAAATAAAGTTCTTAAATGTCCAATGCTAATTAAATTTAGAATCTTTACAGTGCCTTTTTGCATGAAGGATATTCCAAAACTCCACCCACTTTTATTGTACCTTTTAAAACTTCAACTACATTTTAATTAATTAGTGGGAAAGGAGAGGTAAATATTGAGCTGTATGCAAAGACATATTAAACTTGCTCTGTGTTGGTTTTGTGTATTTCTAAGAGAACAGCATGTGCTGTACTGCATAAGGGACCTGAGCATGTGATGCTCTTGAAATTAATTTCATGTATGAAGGAAACATTTATGGTTTTAGATGAAAGCCTGCAATATTATCTGACTTCTAAATATTGTAAACTAAAACCAAGGGAATGTCTGTTACTTTAAAAAGATTTGCCCTTTGAGGTTCTAAAATCCTTTGAACCTGCAGATAGGTGTTGAAGGAACCCTCTGAAAGTTGTAATGACAGATATTGATACAACTGTACTTCCCTGTAACCTTTTGATATATTGTAAGCTTCATGCAACTTCACAGAGTTATATTTGATTTATGTCATGTGGCACAGTATTTTATGAAAAATCAAGGTATGCATAAACTCAGGTCGCCATCAAAAATTAATACATTACAAAACGATTAAAAAAAGAAGTGTGACACATGACAACATGACATACTGTGATATATTATGAGATGACCTGCAAGTTAGCTAGTTGTACCACTGTTTTCAAGAACAGACCCCATAAATTAAATCTTCACTGGGTCAAGGCTATGCCAGTCTGTTCCCTTTCCAGTAAAATGAATGGTTTCAGAGGGGACTATTCCCATTCTTACCTTGACAGTCACTATTTCAGTGCTGAAAATCCACAACAATGACAGATGATTTCTTAGAAGTATTACAGGATAATGTTTTCTCCCACGGTGAGACATCATCATGTTAAACTCTTTAGTGTTACTGTGATTAAGTGAACATAATATCCTGCATAGTCCATGACCTTATCTCTCTTCAGTTTTCTAGTGGCAGAGGAAAGATGTATTTTTAATCATGTGTTTTAAATTTGATTTCTAAACATTTGTGTTCTCCATTTCACAGTGTCAGGCAGCTAGCTCCCACTTCAGTATGTCACAGGATATCCCTTTAAAGTAGATAAAAGACTTAAACTGCAAAATTCAGACCCAGACCCAGCTTTCAAAGCACCTCAGGTTTTGTTCACAGTTGGAAAATATCATTAAATGTCTGAGGAAACAAAATTCACAGCTGGATTCAGGTTCTGTCCTAAACAATTGCCTTCTCTTTCGCCATTCACCCAAAGTCAATGCATATTTTTGTGCAAATATTTCTCTCCGTTACCTTCTCTGTAACAGTGTGCTGGGCTGAAGGTCCTTCCACATTCCAATACATGTACAGTCTATTCAAGTTTACTGTGTCTACAAATGTAATGAACTCACTGTCATTTTTATTCTATCATCTAAGTAATTAATGAAAATGTTAAATAATACCACTGGATTTATGACAGATTCTCAGTAAGATTTATCAGATCAGTTTGACAAATGAAAGATAGGAAATAATTGTGTACATACGTTTTTTCCACCAGTTTTGCACCATCCTTATGGTATTTGTATCCTCCTATTATGTAGACCATGTTTCTCTGGCCTATCTGTGGGAATGTCATTGCATACAATACCAGAAGTCTCTCTGAAATTAAAGCATTTGCAGTCTACCCTTTGACAACCCACTAGGCTCATTATCATGTTGCAAGAGGAAATTAAGTTAATTTAACAAGATTTTTTTTTTTTTTTTTAATCCATGTTGTCTGTTACTTAGCATCCCATTATTATCTAGGTGCCTCATAAGTTTGATTATCTGTTCTATTTGTTTTATCCCAGGGCTGAAGTGAAGTAGACTGGTCTACAAGTCTCTGGCTCTTACTTTTGTCTGCATTTGAAGACAGATTCTTCACTCTGCGAAAGTTGTGTTATCTTTCAACCATTATTAAACAGAGTAAACTTTCTCAGTAAATATGCAAGAAAAGGTCAGCTGAAATGTGTACAATCAGTACTAGTAGTAGTAGTAGCAACAATAGTAGTAGTAGCAGCAGTAGAAGTAGTAGTACTAGTAGTAATAGTAATATTGAGAGTAGACCAAAATTAAAATAAGAAATGTAAGTGAAGGTGCCTTCCCCATCCTCTGCCAGATATGCTGAGATATGTGTTAAATTACCTAGAAATTTGTTTTGAGTGAAAGCAAGAGGAAAAAGTATTCTGAGAATAACAAAATTTTATATGCTAATTTGCTCTTCTGAAGTGGGCATGCTTTGATTTTTTTTTTTTTTTTTTTTGGTAGTATATGTTCTTTTCCATCATTACTTTAAAGAAGTCAAATATTAAAATTTAGTGTTTTGATAGACACTGCATTCCTAAGTATTTTGCAGAATATTTAGCTTTATTTCTAAGTTGCCAAGAAATAAATGAAACTAAATTTTGACATCACCAAATACCATTAAAAAGTCTTTTCCTTTTTCTATTCAGCTCTACTTTCTTCTTAGCAAAGCAGTTTCAGCTACTCTTCCAGCCTCAATGTTATCACTATCAAACTTAAAGAAAGTAAAGTGTTCGGCAGTTGTCATCAGATCTAGAGGATAGGCACAAGTTAAGAAAAACAGCTAGTACACCTGAGGTATTGCAGTTTATTTGATCTGTCAAAGACTGCATGAAGTAGACTAAAAGCAAGTCAGAGTCGATACAGGAGCTCAAGACCTCTCTCTGGAATTTTACCTGTCTTGTCCTGAACTTGCAATCAATCAGAAACTACTTTTTTACTTTCTGGAAGTCAAAACTTAGTGTTTTGGTTTTTACACAGTTATAGGGACACTTGATTACAGGAATGTTTGGCAGATAGCCAAGAGAAACTGAAGACGTAATGAAAGGATAAGAGAAGTGAGTGAAAAATTATTGAAGTGTTGAGGTGGGGTATAGAAAAACATTATTATTTTTGGCATGCAAACAGCAAATTAATTTTTACATAAAGAGATGAGAAAGATTCCCCCTGAAATGTAATTGCCTGTATCTAAGTAAATGAAAGGGCTTATGGTAGCTAATAGCTGATGACACGACTTTAAATAGAACTAGGACAGCTAGGCTTTCAAAGAGAAAAACAGGAATACTAGGCCTGAGGAACTGCATTCGTCAGCAATAAGAGGACAATGAGGCACAGAAAAAAACAGAAAGGCCAAAAAGATGGAAAAAGAGATTGTTCTCCATTATGATTCACTACTCGCTTTGGATTGCCTTTATGCCTTCCTCAGATCTTGCCTCCTCCATCTTCTCCCTACTTTAGTCATTCCTATCTAGAAATGCCCTCTATAACTGAATAGCAAAAGAGAGGATGTAATCCAGATGCAATTTTTATAGGAAACACTCTGGTGTGATTTGGATAAAGTAATAATGGAAATTAGATCACTTGCTGGCTGTTTGAGCTCTGTTGGCAATTAAAAGCCTCACTGTGCCAGCTCAGAGACAGATACACCAAGATTACCTTGCTTTGCTATATGTACTCTTACAGGAGGATAACTGGTAGCTAAGGAAGGGGCTCTGCCCCACTCTTCTCACACAGTTAACAGAAAAAAATCCAAAAGTCCAGAGTCATTCAGCCTACTGAAAATCTGAATTTCCTCTGTCTTCCTCCTTCTGTGTTCTCTCGTTCATTGTGTGGATCTCAGCCGGACAGGCATCCTGAAAAGCAGGATCTTCATGAAATGGGATGAGGGACTTGAAGATGTGTCCAGAGGAAGAACATTTTCTGACTGTGGGACAGCAGGTTCTTGAACAAACGACAGGGCTCAACCTATGTGAATTGACCACTGCCATCAATGATGAAAAGGAATGGGATAAATCCTAGCCCAACAACACTGAAAGGAAGAG
>NW_009191944.1:46437-48324 GCF_000690835.1 Fulmarus glacialis
TTTATTTTAATCAAAAACCTAAGGGCCAAATCAAATCAGTAAACAATTGATAAGATGAATCTGAGGGTTTATTGTTAATTTCAGTAATCAATATAAATCTGAAATGTTAAGAGTTGCTTATGCTTCTTTAAAATATTTTTCCATGGGCCTCTTGTATGGTAGGACTTCAATTTCAGAAGAAGCTGAGATGCTAACCATCCTTGGCTCTGAAGGAATAATGATGCAGTTACCATAAAATTTTTGTAGTCTTTGGGGAAAAAGGAGTTGAACAGCTATGTTATAAGCATTGCTTGCTCCCTTCTGATTTACGTGACACCTGAATAAAAATAGAAGAGACTGAAAATTCACTGGATATACGATGTAACACAATGGATAGGTCTTTGGTCTTACAGTCCAAACTCATTTCTTGTTTTGTCACTAGTCTGCTCCTGAAAGTCGTTTCACCTCTTCTGTCTATTCAGATTATACATCTTTCCAGACAGGGACTGACTTTCACCACATACTTGTGCAGTGTCTAGCACAGGTATTGTAATCCAAATAATGAATTATTAATTTGTTCCACTATTATAATATGCTCAGCAAACTTTGTTTTACATTCTCAGACAAAGCTATGGATGAAATGGGTGTGGCTGTTAGTTACTTTCCTCTAAATTGTCCTATGACTGAATCTCACGCATTTAAAAAGAGCCAATTTGGCTATGTGTTTCTTTCCATCCTCAGTTTCAGGTTTTCTTGTCTTCTATCTCCGTATGAATGTCATTAACCAGAGATGCAGAAGAGTCTTAACAGTGGGGGGGATAGTGTTTTTTCTGTTCTTATGCATGACTTCCATTAGCAGTAATAGGTGTTATGTGCGTGAATTGAGAGAGCAGACATAACTTTATTTGGAGGAAATGACATGTAAAGTTACTTACGGCATGAAAGCAAAGAGCTAGAGTATGTTTTATTATGGATTATATCTCTGATTGATGTTATACAATATAACTAGATATTTAAAGAAAATTTCATTTCGTACTAACCCAGATGACTTATTATACAGACTGTAAGACTGCAGAGCTAACATATTAATTGAGAAAATTTGAACTTGAATATTTTCTCCCACTGTGGGAGATTTTCAAATGCTTTATTTTAGTTCTAGTAATAAAGAGAAGCTTTGAAATCCTGCTTTTAATACTCTTCTCTCAACAAATACAGAAAGCAATGAAACAGAGGTGAAAGACATATTTTTTTCTTTATTTGTCGCCACCAAGAATACTGTGGGGTTTTTAAGGAATGCAGGGTTTTTTTTCCTGGCCAGGGAGTAAAATTACAAGTCAACTTTCTTCCAACTTGCATGTTATGTGGCGATTGCTTAAGCCAAATGAAAAACTCTTTTTTAGCTCAGGACACTGAGCTCAAGTAGAAGTTGTCAGATTTAATAAAGTAGAATAGTCCTAGGGAGGAAATTTTCTGTTTCTATTTCCAGTGGTGCATCTGTTTGTAGCACGTACTTTCTCCAGCAAATGCCAGTTTGCCTACAACACTTGCAATGAACTTTAACTGTGTGCTTTAGTAGAAAGTCTTAATTTTGATCTGACTCCCTTCAGGTAGCAATGAGTCAACTCACATAATCACACCTTCCTGTAGCAGATAAAAATAACCATCTTGATTTTGCCTTCTTCCTTACTTTTTAGAAAATGGTTGTATTTTTATGAGTTCACTCTCACAGTGAGCAGGGATCTATAATCTTTGGAACATAAGATGGTCCTGCAATAACAGCTATTTCTAAACCATTACAGTAATTAATCACAGAAGGAGCTACTGAAAAAAATCCTATAATTTTGAACATATAATTGAATTTTTATTTCTTTTAAACTGAAGTGTTTAGACCTTGAGAAAATCAGCTCA
>NW_009191944.1:48336-50383 GCF_000690835.1 Fulmarus glacialis
CTTCTTCTTTGCCTCTCCTTCCTTCTGTGCTTTAGACAAAGCTTGGCAGTGCTCACAAGCTAAGTGGGAGCTGATTTAATAGCTCTTTATTTCAGTCTGCCTCCTAAAGAAGAAGAAAAGGTCGCTTAAAAATGATTCTCTTAACAAAAGGTACTGACCCACTGGAAGTGAGTTTGGATAGCACTGGCACCTTGCAGAGGAAGAAATCCATGTGCTCAGAGGAGGCAAGTGTTGCTCACTGGCATTAACAGAAGCTGGGGAAGGTGCAGATGAATGTCAGCAGGCAAATTTGACCCAACTAGAAAAATGGAATAAGAAAAACACTTCAGGTTTATTGAAAGATTATATCTGATGAATAAAAAATTCAGTGGATTTTTAAAACCTTTTTTTTCAGGGCTTGTAATAAAAATTAGAAAATTTAATGCCAAAAATACCCCAAAACCCAGTTTTTGAGACTCTATGAAAGAAAAGTCTTTGGTCTTATTTTTTTTTTCTTTTCTCTGAAAGTCTTTTCCAAATTCAAGTAAAATTTTGAAAACTTTTCCAGTCTCGCCAAATTTACACTTTCTTAAATAAACTAAAATATTTGTTAAAGCATTGTCTTCTTTCCACTTAGAAGTCTTATCGTGGGACACAAGGAAGAGGGATAATAGGTGTGATGAACGTAATATAAGATTTATGAACCTTCTTTCCCTTCCTTCCCTCTCCCCCAAATATTCCTTTGAGTGTCAATCTTTAATTCTTATATTCATCAATAATAACTAGTAACTATAGTAATCGTTATAAGTTTTAGTCAGGAGCTAAGAGGTGAAAAAGAAGAGAAAAAAAAATACAGAGCCTAAATTGCCCTATAGTCAATCCTATATTTATATTCTAAATGTGCCTAGGCAGTCTGAGTTGAATTACTAGTTTCATTTACCTATCAAGTGAAATGTAATATTTATCCCTCATTTTTTTATCATGTGACAACATGGTAGACTAAGCCTTTGCGTGTAAAGATAGTGATAGGACAGGGGAGAAGTAACATGCAGTGTCAACCATTCTGTGATTCTGGAATTCTGTGAAAATATGTAGGATAGGAATGAGCTAAAACATGTATGGCTGTGCTAAAATGTGAAGTTAGAAAGAAAAATGGTAAAACAATGGTGCTGATCAAATATATTTGCATTGCAAATAGGCTGACAGCGACTGGACTCTGACAACTTTGTCCAAGGAACGATGATTAAAGCAAAATGAGCTACGAAGCCTGAAATGTTCAGAGTCGAGAGACGTGTAAAAATTGTTAGAAAGAATTTTAACAGTCAGCATATACCTTCTAGATTATAAGCATCACCAAATATATCATTCAAGAAGTTCGGAGTTTATAGAGACCTCACCATAAAATTTCGTATTTCAAAACAAATTAACTTAAAGAACTAAAGGCATTTCATTTCATTTCATTTCATTTCATTTTGAATGTTTAAGTTGGAAACTTAAGTTTACTTAAATTTGAAATTTGAAATTTTGTTACTGGAAAAAAATGTCAATAATGGCCTTGAAAGTTTTCATTCCCCGATTATCTTTCCTCACTTCTCTCTCTGTTCTCCAGTCAGAGAATTATTAAATAAGCCCTTAAAGAATATTTATGTTAGTCTTACTCTTTATTTTCCTGTATACCACAATAATTCAGGATTATATTAGTTGTGCTTTAATGATAATGTTGCCCATTTTCCCACCAGAGCTATGCAAGGAATGCTCACAGAAGGTGTAGTGGTAGCTTTTTGAGGACAAATAACTTTTAAAAGGATCGATGTATATGTTAATAAAATATGTGCGTTCCAAAAATGATCCCAGCCCTACTCCTTCAATTTCTGGGCAGCATTTTTCAATCATGTTAATATCCTTTCAGCCAGTGATATTTAACATATTTCCTTTCCCATGCCTGTATTCTGTCATTTCCATGTTGGACGGCAGAGATGGTCTCCGTACTAGGTAATGTTTGAAAACTATATGAAATCTCTAGTTAATGCAGAAAGCAATTTACAAGTGTTTCGTACATAGCGTGTGT
>NW_009191945.1:0-6290 GCF_000690835.1 Fulmarus glacialis
CGGCCCAGCGCCCGAGGAGTGCTAGCCCCGGCGGCGGGGGGCGCCTCCTTGGGGCGTTACTGCTTTGCGCCGGTGCGGAAGCGGGGTACTGCAGGTTTCGCTGCCCTCGTCGCGCTGTGCTGGGCCCGGGGCAGGCTCCGGCCTGGGCCTAGAGCGTGACTAATAACAGTTTGTTGTCAGGTGAGATAGGAAGGGCCAGTGCTGTGTTTGCGTCAGCTCATTTTTCAGCCTTGCCAACGAAGCTTACGTTGACTAGAAAACAGGCAGCTGGTAACGGTTTAAACAGCTTTCTAGAGGAGCGTGGCATCACACTGGCAAGACTGGGATGTTGAACTGCGTTCAAGTTAGTTCGGATGAATCTTTGTTGCAAGTCACATTCAGTCCACTATCACGTGTTTTGGGTTTTTTTTTTTTAATGTAGTTGTGTTGTCTGTTACAAATAAGGAAATGCTCTAATTTTGTTAATACTAATACAGACTCGGCAGCTGCTGATTCAGATCTAACTTGGTGCTTCAGTGCAGGTGATGCTGTGATATGTGAACTTCCATGTCGACGCTGAGCCCTTAAACTAGTGCTGCTTTGTTTTTGACTAATTTAGGTATAAAAAATGGTTCAGCGCCTGACCTACCGCCGTAGGTTGTCCTACAACACAGCTTCCAACAAGACCAGACTGTAAGTAAGACGTAGTTTCTAAGAAAACTTAATTTTTAAGAAACCTAAGTTTAAGTTTTGATTGTTAAATTAACAGAGTATTTTTCTGCCGTATTTAGGTCCCGAACACCCGGGAACAGGATTGTTTACCTTTACACCAAGAAAGTAGGGAAGGCACCAAAGTCGGCATGTGGTATATGCCCAGGAAGACTTCGTGGTGTAAGTATTAGCCTTACTGGCATTGCATTTTTTTTACAGCCATCTTTTCCGTACAAAGAGCCTTTTCAATCAATATGCCTGTTTCTTGATGAATTCTTGTTGGAACAACTTTCTTCTTTAAAATATTCTTATCTGAATGTTGTGAAGTTTGACTGGTAAAACAAGCTTTGAAAGCTTGAAAGAGTAAGTGCTTTTTTAATGCTTGTGATTCTCATCGCTGTTATATCTGAACCTTCTTGTTCTATAAGTTATAACTGGCTGAAATGTTTAGAGTTAGACCGAGGTGATTCTGTAGCAGGTTTAAAAGTCTAAATTGGTAGGCTTTAAAAAAAACACGTAAGCCAAGTTTGACTTTCAGTTCTAGCAAAAAGGAATGAATGTTTTTAACATATTTTTCTCCAAAATGTATTCTTGGTGTAATGCCATTGCTCTTAACAGCGATGGGAATGTTTGAGTAATGTCCGTCTTTGAGCAGTTCCTACACTTGGGAAAACAATCTGTTTTATAAACAATTTTTTAATGAATGAATCTATTAAATTGATGAATCTATTGGTGAACCCCTGTGGCAGAATGAAAAGATCAGCTTAGGAATGCTGAAGGTGGCATGTACAACAAGCTGTCACTTTTTTGCATCTTGAATAGTCAACTTCAGGTGGTGCTGCTTTTTTAAACTATCAAAGTGAATTTTCTTAATATGGCTGTCATCCAAAATTACTATCTTATGATACGGTTCTCATGTTTGTATTCTGTAGGTTCGTGCTGTGCGTCCTAAAGTTCTTATGAGGCTGTCAAAAACAAAGAAGCATGTTAGCAGAGCCTATGGTGGTTCCATGTGTGCTAAGTGTGTCCGCGACAGGTAAGCTTACAGAAGGCTAACTTTGTTCTTGAGGATACTTCGTATTGAGATTGCATCTCACTGTTTTCATAATGTGGGACAAAATTTTGAAGACTCTTGTCTGACATTGGTGTAGTAAAATGGAGCGGGTAAGCATGGGGCACATCAGCAGTGATAGCAGTGATTTTTGCCCCTTGGATTTGAGCTAGTTAGTGCATGTGGAGCTCCTTTGAGAGTTTATGTTCTTCATGATTTCTTACTGCACTGTTGCTTTGGTGCTAAACAGCCCGCTCGTTGTGGATTTTGATTCTATATTCAGCCCCCATAATAAAGATTTTTCTCTTCTGTTGTCCTATTCTTTTGTCTTATGCAAAGATAGGAGTGTAAGATCAGTTGAGCTTTTGGCTTCTTTGTGGTGTTTTGGGATTCAAAGATACTAATTGATTGCATATTAAGCATCTTTATGTGGTTAAGCCTTAAGATGGCCTTTGCTGGGCCTTGCTGAATTCAATTTTATTGGGTAACAATTGTACATCCTACACTTCCTTGGCGAGTTGGAGGAAAAAATGTGTATTACAAAGAATATGTCATCTCTATGAATGGTAGTCAAAGCAGTACTTCCTTGGTGAGTTGGAGGAAAAAACATGTATTACAAAGAATGTGTCATCTCTATGAATGGTAGTCAAAGCAGATCTCCAGAGTCAGCAGTCTAATGCCAGTTTTTTCATCTGTAGTGCAAATCTTGCCAGCATTTTTTTTTTTGGTTGTGTGAGTTCTAAGCTAAATCGCATTAGGTGCCACTGAAGGCGGGTTGTTACAGCTGCAAATCCGTCGCATGACTTTTATGTGTTAAAAGCCAATTTTTTTCTGAGTGTTTTCCCAAACACTTCATGAGCTTGGTAGGTCATTTTTAATACATAAGTATGCCTTATTCTTATTCTGCCTAAACCAAAAAACACAATCACCTCCTTCCCTATAATTGGCAGGTTTTCTCCTGCGTCTGTTTAGGCAGCTTTGGTAGGTTTTCTGTAGTGCGACAGTAGCAATATATACCAAATGCATATGGAATGGCAATTTTAATGTTTCAAGATAGAAGAGCGTGTGGTATATCTGTGCTTTTAATTCGAAATAATCAAATAGGCTGTTGATGCAAGTACTGTCACTTAGGTCCATCTGCACGGTGGCTCTACGTGTCTTCCAGAAATAATCATATTTAGGCATGACTTGACCTGCCAGGGTTTTCTCTGTTTCTGTGCAAAGAAGCTTTAATCCTGAGAGGGGAACTGTTCTTGTTTTGATAACTGGACTCACAGAAGGTTTTCTGTAGTTCTAACAAAGAATGCTGACCACGACTGGTCACACGAATTCTGACTTTAAGAACAGCTAAATTGAGTTGCCAGTGAGGAGTTTTGCTTTTTGACTTTGAAGTTAGTGAAGGTGGTAATTTTTCCAGTGTTCAGCCATCAGGTACTACCTTGCTTGCCTACAAGCCACTCACCCTAAATTTGCAGGCACCCTAGGCCTTCTTCCCCAAACTTCCACATTCAGCATACAGCACCGCTGTCCTTGTGTTTTGACACTGGCAAGAACATCGATGGTTTCTCTTTTTATGTAATTGTGGAACTAACACCACATGTGCAATGGATGTTGGAGACAGCAAAACTAATTGTAACTTTGTCTTATTTTTGTTTTTTCACTTAAGTGGGTACGTGTCCTAAAGTTGTTGGTTTTCCTTTCCAGAATCAAACGAGCTTTTCTTATTGAGGAGCAGAAGATCGTTGTGAAAGTGCTGAAGGCACAAGCACAGAGCCAGAAGTCAAAGTGAATCTATGTGTAGTTTTAGCCCAATAAATGAAAGTTCCACTTTTCTTGTGTCCTGTCATTCCACATGCTAGTCAAAGCTGGTAGGAGCTGCTTCTCACAGCTTGTTAAATGCAGAATTGGGTTTTGGTGCAACAGAACCCGAAAGTGAGGACGCTTACTGTGCTTCCTGCAGACAGCAGGCTGTGTTCTGTGCTGCCTGCAGAGAGGGAAATCAAGCAGGTGGAAGGAGGTCCGGTTAATTGGGACTGTCTCACAGTTCTGTAGAGGGGTTGGAGTAACTTTGGGCAGTGCAGTTTTTTTTCATGGCAACAGCTGTGTATGATGTCATTGGAGGACTTGGCTCAGAAGAAAGATAGGAATAGGAAAAAGAAAAGCAAGCAAAGGGAGACTGTGACTAAAGACTGCAAGAGAGATTGTCAGATGAAGAGAGGGGGGCTAGTATGGGCCTAAGGTAGACCTTTTTTTTAATAGCATGTGCTGTAGTTATTGTTACTCAAATCTGAGGGTGGGGGGGAATTGTCTGACTTCTCGAAGCCGGTGCTGTGTCCACCAGACGGTTACATACTGCTACATCTGATCTCCTGGAAGAAAGCTGTTGTATTCTGTTCGTTGTTAGGTGCTTCCTGGATCAGCAGTTACAGGTATGATACACTTTGAGCTCTGGGGCACAGGCCGGACAGACCTTTAATGGCTTCCAGAATTAGGTTTTAGAATAGCAATTTAGGCCTCTGGTGTTGAAACTTAAAGCAAAGTTCTGTTGGATCTTTATCACTGAGGATGTAACGATAATGTGAAAAGTAATTGTAAAAGGTGGAAATGGGCTTGTTTTGCTGCTTTGCTTCATTCTGTTGGGTAGAGAGAACTGTAAATGTGCCTCTAACACTACCCAGGGGTGCTTTAACACACTCGGGATAATTCTTGCATTACCTGTGGGTGCAGTGGTATTCCTCACCACCAGTTTTGAATTTTGGAACTTAGTATGACAAGAACTGGGTATCTATTTTTACCAAAAACAAATCTTTGGGATTTTTAGGTATTTTTTCAAAAAGTAGTGAGCTCAACCACTGGAATAAGGAAGGAGGAGAAATAATTAATTACTGAGGGCGCAGACTTACCGGGAGCATTGAGGATGCTATTTGAAGAGGTTTCTAAGATCACTTGTGGAGTCTGCTCAGGCTGTGGCTCTCAGATGTGTGCAGATTTCTCCTCCTGACTGTATGCCGTCTGTTCACACCGTGCCTAGCTCCGAAGGTTGTCAGGCTGTGCAATCAGCCAAGAAAAGTATCACAGCAAACTGAGTTGATGAAAAGACCTGCCCTTTCGGCAGCAGCTAGCTGGTGCCTTGGGTCAACTGCCTGCAAACTCACAGCGGTGGTGTTGGTGCCTCCCGGGCTTGATGACAGGAGATGGCTGTGGTCCAGGATAACTGACTTAACACCATGCATGGTGAAAAGAGTTGTACATCTCCAAGAATTTCTTCACAGTGTCCCAAGTCATTGAAATGATTCTGTCAATATTCTCAAAATGGATAAACGTTGCAGCTAACTCATGTAGCTTTTAAGCATGAAGCGTTTTTCTCCTCAGCTCGGGTTATGCTAAAACTTGTTCCAAAGGCTGTAGCTAATTAAAGGAGGTTTTAAGACTAAGATTAGTACCCTGACGTTTTTAGGTGCTGTTGCTATAGTTAGTTTACGGGTTAAAATTTTATTAGTTGTTGCCTTACTGTGCTAGTACAAACTTCAGTACTTTGGCATGCTGGAAAAACGGTTTTAAAGCAGAAGTGGCAAGTAGGGCAAGCATGTCTAACCTGCCCCAAAAGTGCTCTTCACATTGAAAGCTGTGAGATTAGACTTTTCCTCGGGGCTTTTGGAAAGGAGGCAAGATGGAGGAAGAACACTTAGAGTACTTTCGGAATAATTAAGAGAAATGTCACAAACATTGACAGGCAAATTGCACTGAGAGGGAGATTTTTCCAAACAGGAGGGCTAAGAGTGAAAATGGCTAATTACAATGATGTGATTGCACTGAAAGGCAACTGAGGTATGGGTTAGGAGAAGTGGTATCACCACTGCAGGCGGAAATAAAAGCAGTTAATAGGCAAGCGTCAGTGAAATGGTAATAAGGCCCTTAATTTTTAACAGTTTTGAAAAGCAATTCTCCGAGCAGACAGCTGCAGCGTAGGTATGGGGGCAGTCGTTCGGGGCACGATACCCCTCAGGGCTGCGGGTGCCCTCTGTGCCCAGTGGGTAGTAGGCTGGACGGCTCGGCGAGGCCAGCCGCGTTCACCTGGAGCATGCGCTTTTAAACACGCTCATGTAACCTGGAGCGAGGGGTTGGTGTTGAGATGGTTTTTACTGCCTGCCTCCGATGTGAAATTATGTCTGCTGAAAGGCATCAGTCTTCCTATGTACGGGTGTTTGGTGTTTTTTTTTTTTTTGTGGACCTGTTACTTCAGGTAGCGCTCTGATTCAGTCCCTGGCTGTCAGGTGCCTTTTCTGAAGGAGACACTTCCCGTGCTGTCAGGAGACTTGACCTCAGCTCAAATAAAGGTATAGAGAAGACAAGAACTGCTCTGAGAAGGGCTCTCCCCTGTCCCTATTCACGAAGCAAGAGGAACTAGACAAGCTTCCACTCAAAATGGGGAATTGTTCTCCCTTACGTGTTGCCTGGGTGCTCCTCTCCGCACCGAGCCTCAGCTGAGGGGAGGACAGTGGCAGGTTGGCCCTGCTGCCGGCCGGGGCTGACGAGGTGTTTGCAGACT
>NW_009191946.1:0-352 GCF_000690835.1 Fulmarus glacialis
GTTGGTGCTTCTCCGCATCTCCTGTGGGGTTTGGGCTGCTTCCCTGAAGGCTGAGGCAGGATTTCCAGCCATCAGATGGGCTTTGCAGGTGGCCCTGCCGGGAGCTGGCCTTGCAGCGGCGAACCTCCAGCCGCCTCGTCCAGCCTCTGGTCTTCCTCCCTCAGCCCCCTCCGGGTAATTCCATCCACTCCTCAAGGACGTTGTGTCAGATGTCTTTGCGCTGCCCCCGGGCCACCTCTGGCAGCAGGACACAGGATGATGCTCCCTTTTATCCTGCCCCGGGGCATTGTGACTGCTGCATTGCTGGGTGGTGGCACTGTGACACATGGGGGTGACGGGGCCCCCCATGCAC
>NW_009191946.1:532-15509 GCF_000690835.1 Fulmarus glacialis
TCCTGTAAATTCATCTGTACCTTCACACTATGCAAATCAGGACATTTATACCACAGGCAGTCGTTTGGTTGTGTGATGCCCAAGGTGGAAGAAAGGGTTTTGCTTCCCTCTGCATGAACTTTGCAGAGACATGGAAAGCATGCATGATTTCCTCACCATTCCTTACCAATGCATGAAGGGACATCAAGTGACATTTGCTACTATGCTCTTTATGGTGAGGTTGTCTTCTATGAAAGAAGTCCTGAACTGTTTTGTGTTCTTGACCATATTTTTCCTCCCACTTCAAGAGCGCTTTTCCTTCTTTGGCCTTCATCCTTGATACCTTTCTTGAAAGTACCCTCTGAAAGCAGCCCTCTCAGCCTTTGTTTTGCTCCTTCCAGTCATCATCATCTTCTGTAGGCCCTCCATGCCCCTAATCAACTGCTCAATCTTTGTCTGCCTTCATCCCAGACAGGATTTATCTTTCTTGAACCCAAGGAATGGGAAATGTCCATAGTGGTACAGGTGAGTTCTCATTAGGGCTTTGCACAATGCTTGCCTTTCTTGCCTGACACACAAGAATGCATTTGCCTGTATCATATTTGTGGCTTATAGTCACCCAGTTATCTACTCATGCTTCCAGGAACATTTGCCTGCTCCGATGTTTCCATACTGGAGCAGAAACTCATGGCGCTCCACCTGACATTGCGTTACCTATTTCTACCCTGCAGTTCTTCATGCAGGGATATTGATGTCGGAGCTGTCAGAGCTTCAGCTGGTAGGGAGGATGCACAGGGTTTATTGATGTAGGGGATGTCTCCTCTCTCAGAGCTTCAGCTGGTAGGGAGGATGGGGGCCATAGAACTATACCATGAGATAGAGCTTTTTCTGGCTCATGGATGCCATGAAATCTAGAATATGATGTGGACAAAGAAACCTGCATTTCTTGAACGATGCTTTTCTGCAATGTAAATTCAAAAGACCTGACCATGAACTTCACGAACTTCACTCTTTCATACATTTGATGAGAGCAAAGCGTGAAGGGTGGAGCCTGAGAGATGTGTTAAGAGGGCTTTCGCCCATCAGTAGCCTGCTGGAGTCCAACTCCACGCAGTCAAGACCAGCAGATCCAGCCCTCCAGCAAAAAACTATAAAAGATGAAACACTGGTGGGTCAGTGCAATGCAGTTTGTGGCGCTGCTGTCTGTGGGGATATGCTTTGCTCTCCGGGGGTGTGAGTAAAGGTCGCTGATGATTTTTTAAATGAATTCTGCAGGCATTCAGTGAAGAGGAAGGCTGTTGCTGGTAATGCTGATATGGGTAAGGAGGTGTCTGGCCAGGTGGCCATCCGACACTAAAAGGCAACTGCCTCTCTTTAAGAGGCCCTGCATGCCTAGAAGATAGCTGCAAAGAAGGACTGAAGATTTTGCTTTTTATATACCCACCTGAAACCAGCTGAGAATGGCGGTGTGATGAAATCCCTGAGGATGTCATTCAGATACAAAGGAACTTTTTTTTTTTTAATTAATGAAAGAAATTATGAGAAACAATCTTCTAGCACACACGTGGTTCTGTTCTATTCTATTCTAATTTTAAAACATCTTCATTTACATCTTCCTTATATCTTCTGTCTAATTTTGTGTCCACCCATCTCCCTCCAAGCTTATTTACTACAAGAAAGACCTTTTTCATTCATGAATTTATTGCTGTCCTTCTGTTCTAGCATTAGTATTATGGATATATTCCACAGGCCATGTGAGATGGGCACGTGACAACAAGACAGCCTTTGTATGTTGGTTCTCTGATGTGCACTGGAAATAGCTGCCTGAAATATGAATGTGTCTGGTCCGGGCTGATTCATAGAGGCAAAACACGTTATTCTTCCCCTACAGTCATAATGTGTCCAAGACCAGCAGAGGTTAAGAAACTGAGTTTGTTTGGCAGATGTTTCTTGTTATTCTGCCAATTATGTCAACAATAGGTATTCATAATCCTAGGGAGGCTTGGAGGTCATAGAAATTAAAGGGCAGGCAGAATAGCTCATGCACAAATAGCTGAAAAAGAAAGCAATCTTTAGGGGATTTGTTTTCCCCTCCTTTTATTCTACTTGTCCTAGGGGCTGTCACCAATCAGTAACATTGTGCATTGGCTTCACCCCTTGGTTCTGGCTGCAGTGTTCAAGGTCCTGAATGGCACAAACTCTGCCTTATTGTTGAAGGGGAGATGTTCTTCTGCAGTTTGTCTTACGCTCAGCTTTCAGTGCTTTGTATAAGTATTAAAACATTTTTCTCAGCAACTAGTTTAAAGTAAATGGTTGGAATACTTGTATTCTTAAGAGAAAATGGGCAGCCTGCATGGAATAAAGACAGCAGTTGTTGTGAGGTGGCATGTGGTGTCATGCAGTCTTTTGTTATCTTGCCAGTATAGAGAAATTCATTAGATTCTTACTTTCTGGCCTTCTCAAGTATATCCTTGCTGAGCAAGGTATGGAGCTGGCATATAGAAGCACTGATTTTAAAAGGAAAAAGAGATGTGGAGAATCATCAAAGAGCTAGTTTCTGTGCTTGTGGTTGGGATGTTAATGACAATTGAGGGATCTCTGCAGGTAATTCTCTCAGTAGAGTACCACTGGACTTTACAAATATGGGGCACTCTTGTTTTATTACCCCTTATGCAGTAAAGAACAGTGTGATACAACAGTCAGTTGGGTGAGACTGACAGCCAGAATAAAGCATTACTGAAAGACAAATAAAGCAAGAGCTTTAAAGAGAGAAAACAAGCAGTCATGAGACAATGAACAGCAATGAGACAGTAACTTCACTAAGAAAGCTGAATTTCTGTACAAAAAGTCCTTACTCAAGCTTAACAGTACTAATATATACTGAATAAAGCATTGACTGGGGAGGGTAAAGACGAGAAAAGTATGGTAAAACATTTCTGCTATCGCTTCTGGTGAAAAAGAGAAGTGAATGAGACATTGTTGGTACTAATAATACCTAAAACATTGTAGAAGCTGATAAAAGTATTTGATATACTGTGACCCTAGAAGGAATGTGACTGTGTTTTTATCTGAACCCAAGAAACAGAAGGAGGAATAGATGCCTGCCTGACAGTCACATACTCTGGCATCCACATGTACTTTTGGAGATATAAAGATTGCTTAATGAGAGACAGAAACATATACGGGGCAAATGATTCCAACATACAGGAGAAGCTGTTGAAAGAAACAGAGCAATTTCTTAAAATGGCAAGGGCAGCTGAACTGTCTAGGAAAAGGATCAAAACAGTATTATTAGTGCAGAACAAGTTCACAGGGTCAAACTAAAGGAAATAGGGAAGCAGGACAGAGACAGACTGACCAGGAATGCAGGCATCATGGTGCAGGGTTATGTACTGAGAAAAACAATTCAGAAGACAGAAAGAAAACTGTCTGGCTCCTGGAAAAACATGTAAAAAGCAGAGAGGATAGCAAGACTTTCTGTCCAGTGTGTTGCAGCTCAGGAAATATAAAAAGTGGTAATAGAGATGGAGAACATAGAGATTACAGTTAAAAGAAAGATGTCTTCTGGCTGCCTTGCATAGGTCCAGGGAAATTAATTGCATAGAAGGATGCAGAAGAAGGATGCCAGCTATTCTGTTCATTTTTGGAACTATTATATCAGGTCTTAATCAGTTGACTCCAGTTGGATGACCGAAGCCATCAGCAGCCTAACCCTACCAAGCTGGTGTTAGTGGCAACTTTCATCTGGAGGATTAGAATCAGGTATTCATGATGCAGGTATTTGAAGTCAAAGAGCAAATGCAGCCTGTAGAGAAGAATCCTGAAAATCAAGAGATGTTACATGTGCAAGATCATAATTTCCTGAGCATGATGGAGGAGAGAGAGTGGTCACTGTGTGCTTTCTCAAGCATTTTTCAAGGAACCAGACACACAAAAATCAAGTGGAAGTCAGAAATAAGCCCCCGTATAGTGAGATGACTAAAATTCAGTTTTGTTGATAATGGCAGAGTAATGACAAAAAGTTGATAACTCTACTAAGAAATGACATTGTAATATCCATCAAAACTTTCAGAGAATGACTCAGATGCCTAATTAGTGCTGAGGAAAATTTGGAGTAAACTGAGGCTCTTCATTTAGCCAAACCACTAAATACATCATTGTATATAAGTTGCTGCTTATCACCACTAATAGACAATAGACTGTATAACCTATCATCTGTTTAACATCACTGTTTGTGAGGCTAAGACTGAGTTTTACCATGTTGTGGTAAATGAGCCATGTGACAACACTGACTACACCTTTTGGAAGATAATCACCTGGTATAAATGCTTTTAATCTGGGCCCAACATCTAAGGTGTTTCAATGTAAATTGAAGCTGGAAGGATTCCCAGACATGTGGCTTGAAGCTGGTGACAGAGCTATTAAAAATTAATGATCTGACAAAAGAGACAGTCAATGTTACTATGTAATAAGCAAAATATGAGATTGAATGTAGACATGTAGAACTTGAGAAAAACTGTGTTGTTCTCTATTAGTTGACACCTACAGAGATGGCAGCAAGACCCTGGAAAAGTCAGCGCAATTAGGAAAGCACTCAAAATGAAAGGAGTCCAATCACTTTTAGCCATAGTGATTTTTTTCTAGAATTATCAAAGGTCTTTAAAACAGCAAGAAAAATCAGAAGGCAGGGACTGCTCCTAAGACCGTAGGGTAGCTAAAGTAGCATTATTTTGTTCTGAAGGAGGTTAGGAGCAGTGCTAATGCAAACCAAGCAGCCCAGAACATTTACTTAAAGGCAGGAAATAAAAACGAAACACAGAGCCATGCTTTCTGAAATGCAGTTCCCTCAGTTCACCTTTCAGCACTAGCTAGCACTGCTATCAGCTATCTTGTTTGCCCAAAATCCACTAGAAGGAACCTGGAAAAAACTGTGGGTTTGTAATCAGGTTTGTTTCTTCTTAAAACTTTAGCAGTATGATATGAAAATAAGGTACTTCCCAAGAAAATCACTGGCTGTGGCAGATGCACTGAACAGGACATCTTCCAGAATAAAATAGACGTGATTTTATGGAACAAAAACTGCATTTCCAATGGTAGGCTTCAGGAAGTCCTCTGAAAAGCTGGCAGTAAATCAGTTTCTGTACCAACCATGGCAGTCTGAAGGAACATTTGCCACAGGAAGTTACTCCGTTTTACTCTGTCAGGGATGAGCTGTATGTGCAAAATAGGATTTTGTTTGAAGGGGACTGAACAGCAATCCTAGAAGGCTTAGAGAGTGTTACAGCAAGCCTGAAATACCCTTCAGACCTACTGATAAAGGTCTGCATGAAATGAGCCAGGCAGTTTGTCAACCAAGCACGTATGCCCAAGTGGGAGCAAAGAAAGAGCAATCTGAGATGCTCAGACTTCTGACTGACAACAGGAGACAACAGCTTCATGAAATATCAGCCCTGGTAAAAATGCAAAGCGAAAAAAAGAATAAAACCTGTTCTGATGGTCAGACAAGCTTACTGCTACAGCTGCTGTAAGGCTGGCTGGAGGATATACGAGCGAAGACTGTGGCAAGAGTTAAGGCATATCTAAAAGCATATTTTGCAAGGTCTGGAGTACCAGACTCCGTCTGAAAACTAAACATGGCTGGCAGTAGATTTCAAACAATTTAGCACAGAATAGGTCACATGAGCCTGAGTGCTCAAAGAGCAACAGGAGAGTCAAGTTGGCAATGAAGAGCTTGTTAACATGAACAGAACAGGTGAGTAGTCCTTACTTTGCATTGTTCAACTAACACATTCCAGCATCTTTTCCCCTTCCCTCTACCCTTTCTAATTTTTACCTTGACACAGCTAAACCAAGTCCACAGTACAAAAGGGAAACAATAGACAGTGCAATGAATTAGTAAAAATCAATGAAAAAAGTCAGTGATTTGATACCATTGTGTAGGTGAACAGGTCTGGCCCAACCATCAAAAATCTGCTTGTAGCAATAGCAAAAACTAAAGACTCAAGTTAGTAGCAGAAGGAAATCTGAAGATAGTACCCCCACAAAATCAAAATCAAAGTGAATGAGCAATACCAAGGGAAGTAAAATAAAGAAGTTAGTGTAATCTTGATGCTAACAGAAGCTCAAAATCCCATTTCTTTCAAAAGTTGTCATAGTTTGCTTGAAGGAAAAGTAAAATAAAGATATACGGCCATGGCAAAGACAATATTAACTTACACGTTAACTTACACTGTCGATTCACTGATTTCAGCAGAACTGTTCTGCAGGCTGTTCTGAAGGTGTTCTTTTGTCAGAATTGGTGACTGTACAGCTGTAGCTGCAGGAGAACGCAACACTGGTGTGGAGTAAGTGTTCCCCCCATTCCTGTACCGTGTACCCGTAAGCTGTTTATACAAGTCTCACATAAAAATAGAGAAAATAAAATTTATCCCTAGAGGCACTTCAAATGTGTTTCTGCTTTCCCCCTGTACCCTTTGCAACATCAGAATAAACCCCCAAAAGTGAAAAACGTTTCTCCCTTCTGATGTCAAATCCTGGGCCCAAGAGATGAGATGCAGCCTCTTCCAGGAAGGTGTCTGACCTGGCAGGTTTGCTTTGTTGGTCCTCAGTGCTCTTTCTGGCAGAAAACATGTGGTATGTGCTTCATGCGGGTTAAGTAAAGTTTCGTGTTCAGAACCCCACTCTGGAGAAACAAGCATTTCATTAGGCAGCTGCCTGGAATCAACTTGATATGGAAAAGTGAGAAAGCTTGAGAGATTTGAGAGTCTCTGAATATGTCTTTTCGTGCTGTTTCACACAGTTACGCTTATGCAGAGATAAGCTTTTCTGACATGTCAGGCTACGTTTTAACTCACATATGTTTCTTGGGCTGAGAACTTTACCATGGCTAAAAACCCTCTCCCAGAGAAGGGAAACCATCCTTGCAAATCTTGCTAGAGCATGGTTTCATTACTCACAGTCATCTCAGGATCAAACCTCTTTGTTGAACAAAAGCGTTGAAGTGCCATGACTGCTAGTTCACTGTACTTTGTGCTGGTATCTGCTTCCACCCTGGGTTTAATAGCAGTTACGGATACTTTTGGATGCGGCACGGAGAACTCGTGCTCTGGATCTGTCCGTCAGTGTGTCGGTTCAGCTCCAGAATTCAGTCTGCACAGCGCTCTCCTGCAGCTCAGGGCGACCTGCTCAGCTCTCCAGGCCCTTCGCTATGCTGTCGAAGGGCAAGTAGTGCGGCATCTCACTGACAGTACCACAGCTGTGCATCGACAAGCAGAGCGGGATTCACAACAGGCCTCTTGGGAGGCAGTTGTTGCGTATCCTTTTACTATGAAACTTCATAAGACTTGTGGGACCTTTTCTCTTCATCTGTACTTTATATAGGCTGCCTGCGTACTCATATTGTGTTAGACATTGTATTTGGATATGAATGTTTAACCATATATTTAATGTATGGTTAGACATGAAGAACTTGGCACATGATACACAAGGTATATGCAGATTAAATTATATTAGACGCTTTTGTATCCTACTGGGGGACACAGAAGGTTCTGATCTAGTATTCTAACTTAGAGTAAACCAACCCTATTAGAAATATTCTGAAAATTTTAATAAAAAACTTTTTAACAAGTCAAGCGGTCTTCAAGGGAGTGTTGGAAAACTATCATTTGGGACTTGTAAAAGTAGGCTGGACAAAGCTTTAACAATAGAGTTTAAAAAAAAAGGAATGACAATTGGAAATAATTTGCAGTGGTGGGAAGGGGGAGCATAAGTGATTTCTTAGGCCTTTTCTTTAATCTTATAATCTTAAATTATTTCTTTGAAAGGTTTTCCCCCTGCTTTAATGTAATGAATTCCATAGCAATGATGAGTAAAGTATTTAGGGACTTTTACCAGGGAATGTTTAGAAGAGATGATGAATGATTATTGGCTTCAGTTGCTAATTGACACAATAATCCCTGCCAAGGGATTCCTCTCTACTTTTGAAACTATATTCTAAAAAGGAAGGAGAATTGATTTGTTAGATAACACACTCATGTTAAGAGACTAACTGAAGCAGGATGGAGACTCACGGCCTCTCATTTTTTCATAAGACATTGTATCCTTCTTGGCTTTATGTTTTTGTGTCTTGTAATTTGTGATAGGAAAAAGATGTGTAATTTTAATATACGACCTATGACAATAATTTTAAGATGCGGTTTCAGTCTGCCAAAAAAGATGAAGCTATAGGAATAGTCCTACAGATAGTTTGAATGTCTTTTAAAAAAGGAGAAAATGCACAAACCCAACAGGTTTGCCCAGCTACCTTTTCTATAGTATCACTAATTTTCACCCTGAAAAGGTCAGGCAGATTTATGGAATAAAACAGGGCCTCAGGCCATATAACATGATTGTGAGCTAGTCAACCACTCATTTGTGCCAAGTAAATTTTGGAAATGATTCTCCTTTGCTGACAGTACCCTCATTACTGATTGTGTAGAGTAATTTATCAGGCATTTCTTAAAATAAACCGTTCATTTATGCTAATAGGACTTGGCAGGGAGGAAAAATTGGCAGGACTTGAAGTTCCTAGTGTTTTTCTTTTTTAAAACAAAAACTGTAAAGTCCTCAGTATTTTGAGCAACCGTTATCACAGCCGTGCATACAGTTTATTAAAGTGACAACTAATTGCGTAATAAATTTTCAAAATGGGAGAAAATTATTCCTATGTTAAGTTTACAAAAGCAAATAGTTTGGTAGTATTGTAAAAGCACAGTCATTAGTTTCATACTTGGGCATTCTTCATTGGCTAAGCTTCTGGTATTAATGAATCACTTAGCATCTTTTCCATGACTCATCTATTCTCAGTGCAGTACCTCGTCTTGAAATATCTCTTTGTTCGTTACCCCTCATGTATTTTCTGTTTGGTAGCTCCCTCCAAGGAGATGTTTTCTTTCTGCTTCCTAGTGAGGCTTTGATCCTGCAAACACCCATGCACATCAGTAACTACTGAAGTGAGTAGTCCCGTTCAACCTATGGAACTGGTCAATATGTACAGTTACTCACATGTACAAACATTTGTAGGACCCAACCACAGTCACTGTACAGAGTTCAGCTGTTATCCTTTGCAGCTGAGCTGTGGAGATCATTGTATTTAGATCAATACATTTCACATTCAGTTGTCTTCAAAAAAGAATTTTCAAATACATCAATTCCTGAAAAAGCCATCCTTCCTAGCCCACAAGAAAACTTCCAAAGCTCAAATTAAGAAGAAAGCATGCATTGAAACTCACAAATAAGGACTGTAAAACTGATAAAATGACAGCTGTAGCAAATTGTGACTCACCAAAAAACAATGCTTTAATCCAATGCCTGCTGAAGTGTAAGGGGAAGTCTTCTGTTAACTTCACTGGTGGTTAGATCTGGTCTTCATTTAATAAGACAAAGCTGGATATATCTCCAATTGTACATAAATTCTTTGATAAGTTTTTTTGACGTATTCGGTTTCCCAGCAAATGGCAAAATCTGTTGCATCTTCGAGTAAAACTAAACAGTGATGTTGTTTTTGTTGTTGCTTATTAATGAAAGTAAATATGGCAATGAGTAAATGCAATTAGTACAGAATATACTGTGCTTCTTACTATAACAACAAATTGAGCATGACACATTGACCCCAAATTTTCATCATGCTTCAGCCTTTAACTGCAAATGCCAGAAACTCAAGCTGTGTTTGCAAAGACAAACAAAACAACCAACGGCACCTTAGACTGGAGATTTAGCCCTAGGTATTTTTTAATAATCAGACTTTTCAATGAAGCTGTCTGATGATACAACTTAGATTATGGCTTTAATTTTTTTGCTGTCTCATACTGCTGTACTTTGTAGTTTGCAGAACTGAAGGGGCCATATCCAGTACAATGCTACAAAGAACAAACATTCATTAACTTTTTGCAATTCTTCAGCTTTTTAGACTTGAAACTCAAATTTAAATTGTGAAGCTCATTCCATGAACATTAATTGAACCTGGCCTTTTCCGCTACATGTCTATTACTCACCATCATAATTAGAATGTCCCTGCAATGGTTCTAAATGTTTCTGTTAATGCTTTCCACTTCTGTCTGCATTCTTTTCATATTGTTTCCTGCCATTAATGCAATAAAAATGTCAGCCACAAATACCAGATTCCTAATGGAAAAGCAAAACAAACTAAAACCACAGCCAGCGCCACAGCTGAGAGATATTATTTTTCCCTGATACTCCAAATTGTTACTAGGCAAACAATTAATTGAGGTTGCATATACAATGTGTGTTATTAACTAAGTTATATACATTGTTCATACACAGAGATCAGAATTACTGAGACACACTGTAACTGTTACAGAGTAGTTTCTTGCATACATTTGGGTTGCCTGATAAGAGAAAGACGGTCTCTTGTTTAAATGAGGGGGCCATAATTTGTATTTTGGGCTTCTTATGCTCTTGGAAAAACACCTTAATTTTCAGTTTAAAATATAATGGGGCAAACATTACTTCTTTAATGTCCTCAGACATACAGATCTTTAATGAATTTATACTTTTAATTTGCTATAAGTTCCTAAGAGGTAGAAGGCCCAGAAGAGATGATCTAAAACTGATTATCTATTGTTAGTGCAAGATGGATGTTTCTTGTAATGTGTCAGCTAGTTTGTACAATGCAATAAGTAGCCTCTCTGTTTCTTTTTTTCCTCATTACTTACACTTTTCAGAGCTTCTGGCTGTTCTTAAATACAGTTATATGAAACATTTCTAATTAGAGAATATAGTTTATTGACATGAAATTGGTGAGGAAATTAACTTAGAAATCTGCATTCTGTGTAGGACAAATTAGTTGTGGTAGTGAAGTTCTTCATATATTCATTATAATATATATGTTTGGAGATCAGATCCCCATATGCGCTGTTCCCTAAGCATAAATCAAATGGAATAAAAAAGTAGACCCTTCCCCATGGAGTTTGTAATCTTAAGCACAATACAGGAGAAAACAGATTGATAAAGAGCATGAAGAAGCATTGAGACAATACTAGTCAGCATACAGCAAATAGTTGCAGCTCTTTGGTTAAATTTATTATTAATATTTTAGTTACTCACTGAAGAGTAGGTTTCTGAGAAACTCCTGAGTTGCTTCTGTTAGTGAAGTTAAAAGGTGCAGGAGAGAAAGGCTAGATGTCTGTTGTTACCTCCTGGGTAATTTGCCAATATATTCTGTAACTCTCTCCCAAAAAAACTATATCTGTTTAGGAATAGTGTGAGGTGCAAAGAGCAGGTTTTGTTTGGTAGGAGTTTAGCATAGACCTTGGATTATGCTGAAAAACTAAACATTTTCTATCTATTTATTCCACCTTTCATTTCAATAAATGTATTTTAATATCTTTTGCTGTATTTTTGAGGCTCTCTACTGTTATGCAGCTCAATAGTGTAAGTTCAGCCTGTAAACTCTTCAAATTAAGGGTTGTTTTCTTCTAATTGTCTGTGCAGTTCTTGGTTCAGCTGAGTCTCTGTCTAGATTAAAAACAATAGCAATAACTCAAAATAAGTATGTACTCTGAAGATGCTTTCAAACGTTCCATTTTTTAATGAGAAAGTGATGGAAAATGGTGGGAGGTTCAAAATACAATGGATCCACTATGCTTCCCTTATTTAACTTTTCTTCTTCTTCCCGAACCCCTCGGTGGTGATTCTGCAAGCATTGCAGCATAGGAATTGACCATTAATGGAGAGTAGCCCTGTTTGTTTATTAACAAGGCTCCATTGCCTCTGGGGAAGCTGTGCTGAGACATGCTGTGCAGTGATCAGATTTCATCCAACGTAAGTGTCAGGTCAAAATTCAGGATTTGAAAAACAATAATAATTGTACAAGCAGGTAGCTGAAATGTCTGTATGCCCAATGCTCTCTCAGAAGAGCTATATGTGCAGTACCAACATGAGCAATGGAACTTTGTCTAGTCCTAGCTACAGCTCCTACTTATGCGTCTGGGTGCTGTCATTATTGCAGCCACTGAGGATGCGAAGGTATTTAGTGCACACCGGAGGACAGCAGTGAGAACTGTACAGGAAAATGTCAAAGCTGCAGATTTACCTTCTCCCCTCCAACCACTGCTAAAAAAACAATAAATAAATCTGTGAAGATGCTTTCTCAGGAGTCTGTTTAACAAGCCTTTGTACAGTGGTATATAATCTGACACCACATGATTAAGAAAAAATTAAGTGCCACTGAATGCTGTTTTAAAAGACTCAGCATGGACATTCCAACTACAGCAATATTTCAGCGGTTCCATCTGTATTTAGTCTCAGCACACTAGCGATAGGACTGAAACCTATTAACACTCGTGAAGTTCTGTGTTCATGATCTTTCATTTGAAAATATAAATGCAATGCCAGGCAAAGTAAAAGTTGAAAAGGTTATCCTTTATCTTCTCAAACCAATGGCAAAAAAAAAATCCTAATCTAATTTAGTTTGCATGAGTGTATCGTATTTTTTGGCCTCCCTAGAAAATGACTGTTCCTCATTTTTCTCCAGCTGTAAGTAATATGACTTAAATAGCTCAGTGAAGCAGCTCTATTATTTACTGGTCAAAAAACATTACAAATGATTGAAGGGTTTTTATGAAAGAGGTGGCTGAGAATTGTTCTCATTTGCTTCCAATTGAAAGTTTAATGCTTGTGGCATATTGCAGGGGCAATGTAAATCCATAGGCAGACAGAAAATCTCAAAAATTATCATTTTTTTATGGTTTACATTCTTCTGTTTTTCTCAGGTTTGCAAGTATTTAGTATATTTAAAACATGTGAATTTTTCAGAAGTGATTTTTGCATGCCAGATTTGAGGTGCTTCTTAAATGGGAATTGATTTTTAGACACTGCTTACTGGCTGATTGAAACCAAGCCTGTCAGAACAGGCCTAAACCATACAATGAGGGGCGAGACAGGGACATCCAGGAGGTCTCCAGAACCACAGGGTTTGTTGTTAGCAAGATGCTTCACCCGTTCTGATTTCCCCCATGCAAAGGGGAGAGGACTGGAGACCATAAACCTTTTGAGATTCAAGATAATCTCTTTGCATGACACCTCAAAAAACTTAAGCCATGTTTCACATTTTCCCCTAATGAAAGCTGGGAGAGCCTTATGAGAGATTTGATTGAAAAAGTCAATTTGAAGCCTAGTCAGTTAATCTCATACATTGCAGGTAGAACTGAATCTTATTAAAATTTATGTAGCACCATGTTTTAAAATCTTTCATGTGAAAGACAAGTGCAATACTGAGTAATACAGAAGACATAACACCGATGAAGACTACTTGTGATCCCTCCTGCTAGTTTTTGTCAGTTTTTATGCTATTTCCCTGTGTCAGATACTGAGTTTCCCACTCTCGCTCTCTGATCAAGTGAAGTTGTTCAAATACCAGGTTTACCTTTACAGGTTCTTTAATCTTATTTGGTTAAGTGAGTCATGAACACACTGTTTGACTAGAGGCCTATTGCTAAGATTGACTGCCAGGAGAGAAATACTGAAATTGTCTGTACTGGACATTCTGCACCCCAGAATCCCGCTGGCCAGAGCAGGCTCAGCGCTGAATTCAGACCAGGTCGCCTGGGGCTTTGACTGGTCGAGTCTTGAAAACCTCCAACCTCATCTGAAAGCCCTCGTGAAACCTGCTTTCTGAAGGCAGTCTGTGTTGGAGCAGTAGGAAATAAATCCCTTGTTCTCTTTCAATTATGGTATTGCCAGGTGTTATCTGAAACAATACTATGGGAAAAAAAAAGAGTTCTAGCATTATTTAAAAATTGACAGTATCACCTTAAAATGATTATTTTCTAAATGTTTTATATGAGTGCTGTGGAACAGTAACATATGCACATACTCTTCCAGCTGTACAGTAAAATTTATGAACCTCACACTTCTGGCACCATTGGTATCACTGTAAGGACAATGGTTTTGCATGAACAGTATTTGTATTGTGGTACGTTGTGGTTCTATTATCATGAAAAGGGTTAGAAGACAGGGAGGTTTGGTTTTTTTTAAAAACAGCAAAAGCTTTTTTTTAACTTCATCTTTTTATTTTTAAGCAAATAAGATCATACATACATATGCTTTTTAAATATTCCTAAAGGATATATTTTTTACTGTCTGCAGCTTTATCTTTAAGAGAAATTCATTGCTAAAAGCTGTTCTTCTTGGACGAGACCTTTTGATTGCAGAGGAAGTTGAGAATCTATCTTGAAGTTGCTTTCCTTTTCTTTATCATGCTGTCCATCAGTGAAGCTCAAGCCCATGCAGGTGACTTTTTTCAGACACAATCCATTCAAATTAGCTTTTTTCTTTTTGCTGTCTTTTGTCAAATCAGCTGTTGGCTCCTACCACACTGTCCCTTAGCTCAGTTATTTCACCCCTGTTCCTAACTGCATTATTCACGGAGTCAGCCACAGTTGGCCGAGCACATTATGAAAAATCCTTGTGATCGTATGAATTTCCTCAGCTGCAAGTGATGACTCTGCTTCGTATCTGCCATCTTCTCGTTCTCGCAGCATTTCTTCTGAATCTCATTGATAAGCGTCTCAGTTACCTTTTCATCACTTTTAACATCAAACTCTCCTCTGCTCCTTCTGCTCTCTCTATTATTTTCTGCTCTAACCATTCAGCTCCTTTTTTTGCCTCCATAGCTCTGTACTCTCCGCTTTTTGTCCTTCTTCCCCTGTTTTATCTTCTCCATTATCTGTTTTTTCTAATCTCTACCTCGCCCCAGATTCATTTTAAGAATGGTTCGTGCATACTCAAGAACTGAAGAGTGATCAGCCTGGGGCAGATAGGTCTGTGTCTCATCCTGTCTCATCTTTGACAATAACCAAAGTTTTGGCTCCCCTGTCAGAAAAAAAAGGAAAAAAAAAACCAACAAAGAAACTCCAAGCTTCCTTTTCTGATTATTTCTTCTATGAATTAAATTAAAGACTCCTTCAACTCCGGGGGACCCTTCCTAAAGCAGCAAAAC
>NW_009191947.1:0-73013 GCF_000690835.1 Fulmarus glacialis
CGCCTGCCGCTGGTGGAGCCCCGGGGGCTCCCGGGAGCGGAACTCGCGGCCTCCCCGCCGGCAGCCCCGGCACCGGGCGGGCACTAACGCGCCTTATTTAAACGCCTCGTAGAGCGACTGGAGCGGAGCGGCTCTTCGGGAACAAGCCGGAAGATGTCCCGGGACGGCGAGGAAGGTTGCTTGACGGCCTAGACCTGCGGGAGGAGCCGCCGCCTCCGCTTGAGCAGCGCTTTGGCTTTGGGGTACGGCCGTTGCGGCGCGGTCGTTGGTGGTTGGGTTTTGCGGTGAGTGGGGACGGGCTGTCTGTCCTGCGCGGGAGCCTCAGAAAGTCAGTTGCGAGGGAGTATTGCCCTTTACTGGGAGAGAACTCGCCCAGGGGGAAATCCTTTATCAGGTGAGAGGAGTTAGGGCATGTACCTTGCCTAAGTTGCCTAGTTTCTCAGGATTTTCCTGATTGCTTGGGCTTGTAAATACGCTGGTAGCAAGATGCCCTGAGGATACTGCCTCAAAACTACAGGTGAAACAGGCGCTTCCTTTGGTTCCGCTCTGTTTCCCTAAGCCTGATGCAAGGATGGCTGAGTGACACTTGAAATAGCTTCTGAAGAGTGCTGCATACAGCTTTATGTTAAAGGAAGTTAGTATTGATTTGAGGTTATTTTAATGTTTTGGATTGTGAAACTGTATTAGTGCAGAAACTGTTAGGTGCACTTAGCTCAGTCCTGTTGGAGGAGGGCCAGCTGAAAATACAGGTAGAAGTCAAAAGGCAAACAGTTGTTTCAGCAAGAAGTTTCATTAAAATATTTACATAACTTCATAAGCTGTGTACAGTTTTGCTTAATGTCTTATTACGTAGACATTGCGGTGTTTTCATGGCTTTGGTTTTGTAACCGTTTTATCTTTGATTTAGCGCAGTACATGTGAATTGGAAATGGGTATGTTTAGATTTCCAATAAATTATTTCCAAAATATGTAGTGCAAGGTAAACTGTACTTCTTTGTTTTAGTAGGAGAAAGTATATTTTATAAGCTTCCTCCTTTGAAAGAACTTAGTTGACTTTGTTCAGGTGTGTGTGCACCTGAATTGTGAAGTTTTTAATGCCAATTGGAAGCCAAATATTTCATCTTGTAGAGTGAGGCTTCCTAAATATCTCCATTACAGCAAGCTTTGTAAGTGGAAGTAACATTCATGTCAAAAGCTTCTAGCTGTTTCTGTATGTCTTGCAATCAAGTAGTGAAAATCTTGTTGTAATTCTTTCCTAAAAGATGCACCTGGTAAAAATAAAAAGCTTATAAAACTATAGCTGTTGGACACTAAAGGACCTTTTTACTTTGGCACCAAACCCCAAATTTTTTTAAAGCCTTTTCAGTTGATAGGTTACTTATGCTAAATTTACACTTCTGTTAAAATGGTCTTGCAGGTAGCTGTTTTAAGTTAGCATGTGAAAAGCAGAAATTAAGTTGTAGTCACATGTTTGTATAATCAGTTGTTTTTAAAAGAACTTCTATTCTTTTGAAAGAATAGAAAATGACAACTGGATTTAAAACATTCCTTAATGATTATCCTGATGATGTGTACGTGAAATACTGTAATACAGCACAGATTTACAGTTTGAAGTCCACTGGGAAAATCAGCTGTAGAATTCTATTTTCTAGAGTGAATGATGATCATATCCACCGTAAAAGGATCATTGTTTGGGTATTTTATTCAGAAATTTCTGGGTTTAGTCAGCTGTGTTTTTTTTTTTTTTTTTAGTTAGTTTGGTCTTTAAAATTTGAACATTGTGTTTGCAACTTTTTTGTATAGTTCAGACATTAAGAACGTGCAAAACCTAGTTACCCAAAGAGTAGTTTGAAAGAGAGAAGAAACAAAAAGTTTATGTACCTGACAGTAATGTGTACAGTGAGATCTGGACGTATTCAGATTTCCAGCTCTCTAAATTACCTGTTATCATTAGAAAGTTGTAAGATGTTAAACCTCAACATCATAATGGCTTTGTGCTTGTCTCCCCCTTCCCCCTTTTAAATTATAAGTAATTTCTACAACCACTTCTAGGAGTCATCAGACCATGGATTCATGGTCTTAATTAACAGAAATCTAGGCGCAATTTGTGTGTGATGTTGTGTTGTGACATCAGCTTCTGGAGTTTTGTTACGAATTAATTTAGAAGTACGGGGATTGAGGGAAGGAAGAAAGATAAAATAAAGGAACCTGTGGTGTACTATTTGTTGGTTTTGGTTTTTTTTGGGGGAGCAGGGGTTGGTTGTTTTGTTTTTGTTTTGGGTTTTTTTTTTTTTATCTGGTAGAATTAAGAGTACTTTTATCAGTATAGATATATCAAAGCCAAAAGGTCATTCAGAAATTGAAGCGTGGATTTTAGTTTGTTTTGGTTATTGTAGTCTATTCTGGTATGTCTGTATGACTTCTAAGTATAGCTACCATACTACCATTATGCCTTATTAAATATGTCTTAATTTTTCAGTCTCTTTTCATGTGCCCATTTAACATCATTTTTCCCCCTCATTCTTTCTAGTTACCATTTTTGAATGCACAGACTGGACTTTTCAGTGTGTAGTGGAAGTTTTCTTAGATTCTTGTATGCTGCTGTTACCAATGAAGGCCTGATTAAACCCATGATTTTACCCGTGCAGACTGTACGCTATTAATGATTGAGTTGGTAAACAATGTACAAATTAAATGAAACAGTTCACTGAGTTCTTTTGGCCTGACAAGGGTCAAGTATGTAAAAAGTTCCTTTATTGGCAGGAACTTTTTCAAACAAAACAAAACCAACAACTTAATCTGATAAAGCAGTGGAAGATGCAGATACTTAAGCGATCTTTTTCAATAAAGTAGTAGAGAAAAGTCAACCAAAGGACCAGCAGAATGTTTTCTGGACACTAGAAGAGCAGCTGTACTGTATCAGTCTGCATGTCTGTTTAGCCTAGCATCTTGTCTCAGGAGCAGACACTAGTTTATGCATAGGAAAAAGCATAAAAACATTAGCCTTCATTAGGAAGTTGCTGCTCTTTGGTGGAAAAAAATATTTGTTTGTAGTGTATTTAATCAAATTAAAATTCTAAATATCTTTTTGCAGAGAATCAGAATGACTAAAAAAAGGAAACATCAAGAAGATTTCCAGAAAGTGAAATTAAAAGTTGGGAAAAAAAAGCCTAAACTAGAGAATGCAACTGATACTACCTTCAAAACAAAGGCCATACAAATTCCTGAGCAGCTTAAAGAAGATGGAGTGCTTCCTACGCAAAATAGAAAACTTAACATAAAGGTATGCTGTGACATTACATTCTGAAAGGACAGAAAATTACTTGCCATTTGTCTGGGTTTACTATGTTTACTAAAGCTTAAGAAAAAAAAGATTTATTTAAAAAAACAACCTTAAAAAAACCCAGCAGAGTATCTGACTACAGCCTCTCTGTCCTTGACAATAAGCTGACCCATGAATTTAATAAATTGCTGGGCCAGCATATAACCCAAGGGAAAGGTTTTCAGCAGTGCAAAAACTAAAGTTGCACACTGATTTAAATATCTAGGATTAACATTTGGTTTTGAAAGTCTTGGATCATAACTTAATGACAGGGTTTTAAAAAGTAGACTTCCTGAGATGATGTTTTTAAAAAATTTTGTATTTCTTTGGGTGGTGGTTCTGCTTTCCTTCCTTTGCGTCATCTTCTATCTCTTGCAGCTCTCTGCTTAAACTGAAGAAGGCTGTTGAGGCTGAGATTTCATAGCTCTACTTTTGAGAACAAGTTTGAGAGGACTTACTTTTGGTCATCCCTCTGTTAAGTCAGTAGGGTTGTGCATAAACTTAAGAATGAGGATTATCTAATTACCTGAAGGATAAGTCATGGTATCTTGTTTTTCCTGTCACTGAATTTTAATGATTTGTTCATTGTTATGCTTTAAACTAATATTATATTTGTTCTGAACATATTCTGCTGCTGTGAACAGCAGTACATCATGAGAATAGATTCAGATTTTTCAGTGTTTAAGAAAAATGTGCTGGAAATAGGTGGGGAAGTTTAAAGAGCTTAAAGTAATAATGATAGCAAGTATATACATTTCTTTCCTTTTAGGATCTGCTTTCACAGATGCATCACTATAGTCCTGGGGTTAAGCATAATGCACTTCTTGGGCTCAAAGATCTCCTGTCTCAGTATCCATTTGTAATTGATGCACACCTTTCGAATATAATAAGTGAGGTGGCAGCTGTGTTTACAGACAAAGATTCTGGTGTCAGAGGAGCAGCTGTGCACCTGCTGCAATTCTTGGCTTCAAAAATAAGAGCGGAACAGATTGCTCCATTTTTTCCGTTGGTAAGTGCCCATCTCTCCAGTGCCATGACTCATATCAGTGAGGGGATTCAGGAAGATTCATTGAAAGTCTTGGACGTTTTATTGGAAGCATACCCAGCTCTTCTCACAGACCGCAGCAGTATATTGTTGAAGAATTTTGTAGAGCTTATTTCTCACCAGCAACTGTCAAAAAGACTGAAAAGCAGAGAGAAACTTTCCTGGATGCTGTCTGTTAACCCAAATCGCAGAGTAACTTCTCAGCAGTGGAGGTTGAATGTACTTACCAGGCTCAAGAAGTTTCTCCAAGCAGTGGTAGATGGATCCAGTGAAATAGAGGATGAAGGGCTTCAAGAACAAAAAGATAGCCCTCATTCTGTGAGGAACCCAGTATGTATAAGTTGGAAGGTCCATGCAAGTAATCAGCAACATATACAGCTGTTTGAAAATGGTGGCTTACGACCAAAGATCAACTCATCATTTAGACTGAGGTGAGAAAACGTTAACTAATTTGGGAATTAATGTCAACTGCATGATCACAGTGTTAAACTGTGGTTTGTTGCTGTTGAAGACAACTATTTAGTTTTTATTGCGGGATTGTCTCTTAGCCATATTTTAGGGCATTTAGTGTAATGTACAGTCTTAACTGCAGTGGCTTGAAAATATGGAAATACTCAGCAGATAACCTTGCTATGCGTATATCATGAACTTTCGTGTTATCAAATAAAAGCTTTATTTTATGCTATTCATAATAATTTTGGAAGACCAACCCTAGCGGTTTTTTTTTGGAATGCGAACTGACAACTACAGGTTGTTGCAGGATATCAAATAGACCTGGCGGCAAGCAGGGAAATTTCTTTACATTAAACCTAAGCTTATTTCTTGTACTGTGATAATGAATTTTACTGAAATTTTGTGCTTTTCCCTTTGAGAGTCTATCATAAGTTCAGGAGTCTATATAGCTTCTTTTAAAAAGGACAGCATGATAAGATGTGTCTGGCTGTATGAAGTTCTGCTGAGTTTCCGATTCTAGGTATTTTTAATCAATTCACTGGTTTATATCCTCACTGTGGATAAAAGATGTCTTGTCTGAGACATGTTGATGAATATGGAAGGAAGCGTAGTGTGCTTAGTCACAGAAAGGTTTGTGTGTTTTTCAGTAGTACTCTAAATAGATGTGAGCTGAAGTTAAGGGAGAAATAACTAACCGTCTTTATTTCTCTTCCTCCTTTCTGATTCACCCACTCTTCAAACTAGAGGGGAACCTCCCACCCCACTTTATGGTACCTTTTAAACCTTGGCATCGTCATGTATATGCATTATTATAGATGTTACATACCTGCTGGAGGAGACCTGGAATGACAACTTCAAAAACGGAAACTGTTTAGCTGTTACACAGCACTTCTAATCCATAGATATCAAGGCGGTTTGAAGAGAAACCACAATCCTTGTTTTATTGCTGGGGGAGACTGAATAAGGGGTATAAAGCAGTTATACCAAATTCATCTAGGAGGTCAGTGGCAGAAAAGGCTATAAAACCCACTGCCTAATCCATTGCTATGTCCATCTTATATCTAATGAATGAAGTGCAGAAGAAGAGGTGTTCTCTTCTAATACCGCAGGTGTTGGCCTGAATTAGCAGGTGTTTCCATCTCTGTTGTGGAGACACACAAATGACTGTTCCATTCCCACTGTCCTAGGCTTCTGCTCGGTAGATAGCATATTACTTGGGTAGGTATAGGAAGCTTATATTAAGCTAACTAAAATGTGGAGCTTATTCTTATAAAAGTGGTTGTTAACATAGCGTAAGAGTTCAGTCATGACCAACAATATCTGCTGCAGGTAAAACTTTAGTTGGAAAGTAGACCAGTGAAGCCCACCTGAGGCAGGGGGAAGGGTTCAGTGCGGAGCACAAAACATTCCTATGGACTTCATCGCTGCAGTCAGAAGCATACAATTGTGGACCACCGTCTATCAGAGGATTCTTGTACTGTGCCCTGAATGATAACGCAGTGTGTGATATACCATGCTCTGTTATAGCTGAAGGTGCATTGTATCCAAGGTCTAGGAAAATAAACTTTACATCTGGTGTCACCTGAATTGGATTCAGCTTTTCTGAGGAGCTAGATTTTGGTGAAACATCGTGATCCACTTGTGGTTATAAATACTTTCAAAAAGGCGTTTGCAAGCATGAGGAGGAGCCAGAAGAATAGAAGGAAACATTGCTAGAATCCAAGACGAGGTTGGCAAAGCAAGCTGATGGCAGCAGAACAGAAGAATGGAAAGAGAAGGGGCATCTGCAGAAGGTACTAAAATGTTCTCATTTTATTGCATTTGTGCATATTTTTGGTACATTCATTTTGCACGAAGCAAAATGTACAGCTTGTTTTAGTGGATATTCGTGACATTTTAAGAGTGGAATTTACTGTGGTGCTTTTGTATTTGCTACTGAAATCTTTTGTAGTAATTTGAAGATGTTTAATTCTGTCTCTTCCAATCCCAACTGTGGCCTTTTTACAGGCATTCCCAGGCCTCTGCTGCGGCCATTACTGCAAGGGCAGAAATGACTTCTAATAAGAGGTGCAAAACATCTGTAGTGCTCCTTGAGTACTTGCAAAATCTCAAACAGTGTGTGTGTTTGTCGTGGTTTAACACTAGCTGGCAACTAAGCCCCACAGAGCCACTTGCGCACTCCCGCACGGTGGGATGGGGGAGAGAATCGAAAGAGTGGAAGTGAAAAATTCCTATTGAGTTAAAGACAGTTTAATAGGGAAAGCAAAAGCCGCACACACAAGCAAAGCAAAACAAGGAATTCATTCAATTACTTCCCATTGGCAAGCAAGGGTTCAGCCATCTCCAGGAACGCAGGGCTCTGTCACACGTAATGGTTACTTGGGAAGACAAACTGCCATAACTCCGAGCGTCCCCCCCTTCTTTCTTCTTCCCCCAGCTTTATATGCTGAGCATGACACCATATGGTATGGAATACCCCTTTGGTCAGCTGGGGTCAGCTGTCCCAGCCATGTCCCCTCCCAACTTCTTGTGCACCCCCAGCCTCCTTGCTGGTGGGGTGGGGTGAGAAGCAGAAAAGGCCTTGACTCTGTGTAAGCACTGCTCAGCAGTAATGAAAACATCCCTGTGTTATCAACACTGTTTCCAGCACAAATCCAAAACATAGCCCCATACTAGCTACTGTGAAGAAAGCTAACTCTATCCCAGCCAAAACTAGCATAGTGTTTTTGTTTAAAGAAGTCAATGCACAGATAGTCAAGTCCTAACTACAGATAATGAGTTGACCAAACCATAAGTAACTAACTGCGGTGTGTATGTATTGATGGCCTCATCGCTAATACTGAAAGTAAGTTTCAACTTTGTTCTTTAAAAAGTAGGCTTCCAAACACCACTAATAGTATGCTAAATTTTTAAAGTTCCTGTATTTTTTTTGATCTTGCAAGTTCATTGGGTAGGGATGGCACCTCATTGATAACCTAGTGATTACGGAAACGGATTTTCAGAATCAGTTTGCAGTGTTAATGTTTAGTAAAAAGTGTAGATTCTGAGCTTGGAATGCTGGTTGGTTCAACAATGCAAATCTTAAGACTTTATTATTTTCTGTTGTGTGCTAGGTCTTCCTACTGTGTGTGAATTAAAGATTACAGTGAATTAGGAGATTATTAGAATATATCCTCTGCTTTATGTGCTGACTGTACTGCTTTTTGCATCAAACTCATTTCAGATGTGGAAAAATGGAAAGCTTTCACAACCTAAATGTGGTGATACCAAGGTGTGTGATCTTTTTTTGGACTGGAAGTGATGCTGAAGAGAAATGGTGGAGCTTCTGTTTCTGCTGAGAAGGGACAAAATGAAGCTGCAGAGAAGAGCGAAGAAGACTTGAGAGACCAACATGGAAGACAAAACATAGTGAATAAATATGTATATGGTGTGACCTGTGCATCAGACAGAAATGGAAAATACAGTTCACTTTGTGTACTAAGTGTTTCTTTGCTGCAATTGGCAGTGCACACAAAAAAGGAGGACAGTAACCTGGCTTAGACTCTGAGCCATAAAAACTTACTAACTTCTAATGACTTTTCCTATTTTAAGCAGCAGAAAGTTGTTTCCTTATTTTCTGTTTCTTTTATACTTCCTTGATTTCACTTTACTGAATTTCTGTTGTCCTCTTACTGTCAAATGGCAGATATGTTACACAATTTTCTTTTGTTTGGTCCTGCTTTATAAAAATATTGGCATTTTAAAGAAAAATGACAGCTTAAGGGGTACGCAAATATCTTGCAGCTCCCCTCAATACTATTTCATATTGGTATGAAGGTAATATGCTTTGTAGTGTTTCTGAGAGCTGCCTTACCACTAAAGAATAGTGATAACAGATGTGTGACAAAAAGATTAACACTTTAATTGACATCAAACCCTCCCAGTTCCAGTGAACCTCTATTGCTAAGGATATAGTAATCAAATGCATACCGGACAGAGTACAGTAATACTTTGTCATCATCTGTTACTGGCAATCAGATTTTATTTACCCCTTTTGTTGTTAACCTTAAATATTTGGAGGGGTCTTATCTTGAGAGATGGGGGCTTCTTTTGCAGGGGTACATGAAAGCTATGCTAAGTATTCTTGCCCAAATGCTTTTGGCAGCTGGGTGGAGTATCCCTCCTGGCATGGAGTCTTCCTTCTTTTTCCATCCCTTATTTCAGAAAAGTACTAAAATAGTTGGGTGTGCATGTTATACTTTTGTAGGAATCTTAAGGTGTGTGTTGCCAACTTCTCAGGTTTCATGCACCGTTCACTGTTTAATGGGGAGATTTTTTTGTGTTCCAGAAATACGTTGCTCGAATTCCAGAGCTCTGCTGTAATATCAGGTATTATTTTCAGAAAAACGATTAAAGACTACTACTTCAGAACTATTTCAGCCAAGTACTGACATTTCAAAATCTCAGCTGAGTGTGTAGTCCTGTCATGGCATAGCATTTACAGGGCAACCTAACTTTTTCAGTGAGGTTATGGTCTTGGTATCAACTGGCTTGTCCAGTGACGCTGTAGAATTCATTGTGGTTATAACTGGAAGATGGGATTTGTCTACTGTGTCTTTAGATGACTGAGAGTTAAATGTCTAAGTGGAACCATTCACTGTAAACTCTCTTCACAGTCTGAAAGAAACTGCTGTCTTTGCTGCAATGTCTGCGGCATAGAAGGGACATAGAGCAACAAAAAAGGGACAAATAAGCCAGATTACATTGACTGCATACATTGGTTGCAGATAATGCTAGGCTTTATAAAATTTTAAGATGCCTTATAGTTTTAGTAGGTACTAAAGATAAAACTAACATTTATTTTCTTATGACCAGTTACGTTTCTGCTTGTCCTTTTTATTTTGTGCTGGAGATCTAAATTCTCTCTCCCATCTTGCCTTCATTAAAAAAGAGCCTGCATTTGTCTTACGCTTTCTTTTTATTCCTTTGCAGATGTCTTCTCCCGGCTCCTTTTACAGTTTGTTAATACTACTAATAATACCTAGGTTTGTTTTGGTTTAGTAATTCTTTAGAGACACCAATTTCAACTAGAGAGAAATGACAGAATAACATTTTCTATTTTGTGCATAGTATAGATGATTGCAACAGCATGAGAAATGTAGCTTCAGAGAAGGATGTAACTAATTGGATAATTTGGAAATGACAGGATGACCAGGAAAAACTGCTTTACCTCTTTAATCCAATATGAAATTAAAATATTTGTAAACAGAACTTCTCTGCCTATGTGTGGAAAGAAAGCAAATAGTTTTTCAGATCCTATTTTGGGTGTATATGTAAAGAAAAATCACTTGGAGAACATCACTGAAATAGAAGGGAGTTTAACAGGAGGTTCAGTGCACCAATTTTACGTGTATTAGGAAGTTAGAATTATGATGGGAATTCCCTGCTGTGAGTTAGAAAACAGAATCGTAATGGAAAACGTCAGAAATAATAAGTTGAAATTATTGTTGCTTTTTTCTTTTCTTTTTTTTTTTTTTTAAGGGCTCTTGTTATTTGGAAACCCTTTCAGAAGCTTCTGAATTGCTTAAAATTAGCAGGAGTTATTCAGGGGTTTCTTTCTTTAAAGAACTTTCTTTTTAAAATGGATACAAATTGCCTGAATTTATCCAGGAGCAGGATTTGGTCATTTGTGCCGATAATCGCTTTTGAAACACAAACGAAGTGTGTTATAAGGGGGGGGAGTCCTTGGTTTTCTTGCTTTCTGGGAGATGTTCTTTTAATTTAAACTATATTTCTTCATTTTCTGGTAATTTTTGTTTAACTTCATTATCAGATCATTTTAATAATTTTCCAGCTAGTTGCTCTCCAGAGCATTACAGTTGAACATCAAGTGGAAACCAAAGTTATATTTTTGCAGAATGATTTTTTTTTTTCCTATTAATATGAACAACCATTATGTTTATTATAGCTGGAGATCGTTATTAACTGTAATAAACCTTATGCATTTGACAATACTTTGTAGTCAGTTTCATTATTTTGCTTCAAGGAGCTTAAAACTCAAAGCTTTTTTATTTTGTGCTGAGTACAGTGAATTCTTATCTGTGGTTGAAGGTGATTTGATAATGCAAATCATATTTCTCTACTTTATAGACTTTACATATAACAATGGGGAAAGAAATACTGAAATCTAAGAAGTTGTTACAGAAGCACACAAACTTGCAGGGAGACTCGGGAGCAGGTTTGTTGTAGGATGGTTTGAACTCCCTTTTTTCCTTACTGAAATATCTAGCAAGAAAGCAGGCAAACGATTAATGTATTAAAAAGTAATTTTTCCTGTTATTCAGAAAGCAGAAAAGTGGTATTGCTCTAATCTGTTTTTAAAGTTGTGATCTTTATATTTTGTCTTTCTTTTTTCTTTTTCTTGCTTTTGTCGTTTAGGTCTCTGGCAAGTGTAATGGACAGTGCAGAAAAAGGCCTGTCCTCGGCTGAAAACTTAAAAGGTTTTATTGAGATAATAATTCCATTACTGATTGAGTGCTGGATTGAAGCATCTCCTGCGCAATCAGCTCCCATTCTTGGAAACCTTTTGGAATCAGAATCTCAGCAGCTTATGCAGCAAGTGCTTAGTATAATACATTTATTGTGGAAACTCACAAAGCGGCATGATGAAACATACAAAATGGTAAGGGAGAAGTGGTCCGTGGCATAATAATGACAGTTCATTTTGTTTTGATCCGAAACTAGTGATTTGGTGATTGGAAGTAGTGGAAATATTTTATTAAGAGAGAAAAAGCCTAGGTTTTGAGTAGAACTTGCGTTTGGATTTTGTCAAGTCTCTTACTCTAAAAAATCTGTTGAACTGAGCAATGAGTTCACCTATAGTCTCCAGGAATCTTTCTTGACAGACTGCAGCACAAAAGCTTTTGAAACTGAAAGTGGCATTGGAGAAGAGGGAGCATTTTGTCTCCCAGATAACCTCTAGAATATGAATTTGAACAAAGTGTAGAATGGAGTTGTTTGTTCCTTGTTTTTATGTGTTGAAAAATTTTACGGGGGTGGGGGCGTGGAAATGAACAAGCCCTGAACCCTTGGAAAGGTAGGGGATAACAGCGGTATAAGATCCTGTAATTGGTTGGTGCAACCTATGTTGTCATGATCGGTAGTGTCACAAGACATCGAATCAAAACCTCAATAAGAATTTTGGAAAATATTTTTTAAGTTTTTTTGCCCTAGTTATTTTGTTGGTCTTTTACTTTGATAAATAAATTGCTGGGTTTTGTAACTTTTGCTGCTCTTCCAAAGATTTTGCAAACTGGAAAAAGAACAGTCTTCTCTTTCCATTTTGACTAGTGAGTAGTAGTTGGAAGGAATGTCTTGACAGCTCTTTGTTTTACCTGTGTATAGGACTGTATGTCCATTTGCTAAACAAAAAACTATGTATAGAATAATTATTTGAAATCATTTGTGGAATCATTCCATTAGACCAGAGTTATCCAATGTACACAGCCTGAGGGATGGATTCAGTGTGTTGGAACAAAACATGCAGTTGCCCTTTCATCTTTTCTAGAAGGCCTCTTGGAAGCAGGCAGAATGCAGGCTGTTGGCCAGGTAGAATACCTGTGGCAGCCTGCTGCCCCTAGCCTTTTTCTTTAGGGTACTGCAGAACTGCTGCCCTTAGCCATGGGGTGCCTGCATTTCGATCATATCAAAGGAGTGCTTCTGTGTCAAGATGTAGCTCTTTTAGGTACATGCAGTTGCATTATGACCTTAGGATGTTTTGGGGGAAAAAAAAAAACTGATGTCCATATAACTTTTTTTTTTTGAGCATATTATGTTTTAGATAAGATAAACTGTTTACCTTATTTTTCCTTTATAGTAACGTTTATATATAAAATGCATTCAAATGCTCAGTTAGAAAAAGGAAGCTTTGCTTATTTAATAGGCCTTGGGCTGACGGGCCAAAGTGGTTATTAGAGACACTTTCGAAAACCACTATGCATATGCCTAGGGGAAACCTACTAATCTTTGAAATAGTTTAATAGTCATTCTCTGTTCTTAATACTTGAATATCAAAAAGATTATTCCGCCTGACCAATTTGATAGCAGTGCAGGCTTTTTTTGTGATGCGTTTTGTTGGACAGTTTGTGGAATGGTGACTGTGAGTGTCTGCTAACCCACAAAGTAAAATTATTTTTAAATATTGAAAAAAATCCTTTTTCTGTAAGGATGGCCTTTCTACTGGAAAGCATTTTGTGTCAGTGGGCTTTGAACTACAAATACGCTAACGATGCGGAAAGATGAAGGCAGTATCAGAATATGTCTTAATGGAAAATTCAGGACAGTCACTGCAAGTAAATCAGAGTTCACTCTGATTTTAAGTACCCTGATAAATTGATATAAAAGCACTTTAAATTCACATCTGTAACTCACTTGGTTTAATATTGCGTATACCCACATTAATATGTGCTAAGAAAATATGCTGGTCCAGTTTGGATTACATGTTGTCGCTCAACCTTGACTTATATCACAATTTTACTCCCTTGTTTTGTGGACCTTCAGGTTCATGCACAGGACTTCATATTTATGTCTGAGAGTAAATATGTATGAAAACTTGCAAACAAAAGCTGAAGTTCCTGTTTTTCATTGATTCCAATAATGGGTTTTGGAATATGATTGCATTGATGTGTTTCACTTACTACCATGTTTTCTGTCTATCATCTGCTTTCCTTAACAGGAACTATGGCTTCGAATGAATTACCTTGTTGATTTCAAGCACCACTTCATGCGTCATTTTCCTTATTCTTTACAAGAAACAGTAAAGCACAAAAAGAAAGATTCGTGCAAAGGGTAAGAATAAAATCAGTGTCATGTTACAGCTTTTAATTTCATAAGATAAGTGAGACAATGTGAGTCACGCTTTATCCAATATTAAGTTTTTAATGTTGGAGAGGAAAGCTTTTTATTACGTATTCCTTGAAGATCTGTAGAGAAGTTTTTATAGCAAGGTAGCATTGCTTTGAATTGAGTAGTTTTGGTTGTTCTTTGTAGAAGTATTGTATAGGAAGTAATCTGAATAGCCTCCAGTAGAAATTAAAATGCTGTCTTAGAGACATTAAAATATTTTACTGAATGCTTGATCTGGAACTTGCATGTTGCTAAATGGTGATTTGTGTTGGTCTGCCTAGTTTCATATTTCTGCATGTTTTCTTCAGTTGACTGCTAAATTACATCAAAGCATAGTTAAAACATTTTTTTACCCACATTTACTCTTCTATAGTTGTATTACAGGGCTGGATAAATACAGCTAGGAGGGGAGATGGGACACATTGTGCCTATCCTGTATGGCAAAGCAGTACTGGAGCAGAAATCGTCAAACACTCACACGTTTCTTCACTATTGAGCTGGCAGAGTGGGTGCACCAATTTTGTTCTGGTACAGGCCAGTAGCAGGTTCTCTCCCCTCTCAGCTCCCAGATGTGAGACTATATTAATGCAAAATCTGTTCTGGAGTGATTCTGTGCCATTGCAGTCCGTATAAAACACTGGTCTGTGTACAATGGGTATCAGCTGGTGTCTATCTTGGTTGCAAATGCTTGCAAACTGTGCCACTGCAGATTGAGATGTAGTAGTGGAAGAAGCTCTTTTTATGCTAAGGGTCTACCATGATGCAGGTATACTTGAGGCTGAAATCCTGTTTCATATTTTAACTGTTGCATTTTCTCTTCCTGGAAGGGCACATAGATCAGAGGTACAGCATAGCTCTTCAATAAATGTTTTCATTTCAACTTAAGTCTTACCCATTAGGTTCATAAAGCCAAAAGGTGTTTTGCTTTTCCAGGTTTTGACCTGAATACCCTTCCTTAAAACTGAAAATCTCAGAATTATTAATTAGACAATGCAACCATCTTGTCTTATATATGACACCCTGACTAACCATATTTCTGTTCTTCCTTCTTCACTCTGCTACTAAGTTTTGCCCCATTCTTGCACTTCAAAATAAATATATTGTTGGATACATGCAGGAGAAATAATCTGCAAAACTCTTTTTTTGTGTTTTTATTTTGACTGTTACTTCAGGACTTCTAGAAACTTAGCATCATGAAAATAAAAATAATTGCTTTTGTTTTCCTTGCTTACCAATATATTGGGTTAAAGGCCTGCATTTGGAAACCTTGCATGGCACTTTGAGGCTTCCTTCCTTCTGCAGTTCACAAAATGTTGCAGGAATTTACCACAGTACTCCTGATAGTGCTTAGTATCTACATATTCTGAACATGAAAAAGTTACTAGCATTTATGCCATTTGTAAGTGATGTCCACAGGTTGAGATTTATTTGCTCGTATTGTAATGGTTGGCTCTGAACTGAAGGGTGGCTACACTTACGTTAGCGCAGGTTAAAGTGCTGTTATTTCGTTTTCAGAGCTCTACTTTGCGTTCTGAATGTAGGTATTCGTATTGTGCAGCTTTCTGTAGGTAAATGCTGTGATTTTTTTTTTTTTTGTGTGCTGTGAGTGACTAATTGGCAAGTAGAGAAGTTCTAGCATTATGTGTCAAGCTGCAATACCCTTAATTCCTGTCTTTATATCCCTTAATTCTGTCTTTCAAACCTCTGTAGGACAACAGGATGGTCCTGCAGAATATTGTGATGGTGAAAAATGTGTTTCTGATTCCACATGAGTTTGGAAAAAATGTACATAAATGGATTTCTCTATGCTGTTCATAGTGCTTTTTGTCATTGTGTGATAATGACAAAATCCATGTGATTCCTCACAGAAGAAACACAGAAGAGACTGAAACTAAGGATTAATTTTTTTAGCCTTCCTTTACTGGTTTCAGCCACCTAAAAGTGCTGCCAGGCCAGAGTGAAAATGTCAAACAAGAGAAATCAGACAGAGAGATACAATTTAGAGCTTTGATTCTTGCTGCCACTATAAATATGAGAAACAGACATTTTGGTGGCAGAACAAAAATTTTCAAGTACCCAAATGTCAAATATGAAGACTTCTAAAACATGTATTGGCTTTAAAACTTTAACACTTAGAATTTTTTTCTATATGTATAATTTCTACCAAAGTAACATATATTAAAAGGCACAAAATATTTTTTTGAAATCTCTCTCTCTTTTCTTTTTTCCACCCTCCCTCTTAGCAACAAGTATTGTATGACATCCTCGAACAGCGTAGACCATCTTTTACTGAACTTAACCTTGTGTGACATAATGGTTTCACTAGCAAGCACTTCAACACTTCAGACGGATTCTGGTTGGCTGGACATGATAAGGAAGTTTGTGACAGATACTCTTCAGGATGGCAGCAAGCTGAATAGCAAGCAGGTGAACAGGTTGCTTGGTGTGACTTGGAGACTAATGCAAATACAGCAAAACAAAGGTAAGACATGAGTAGTTTCTGGAAAGCAAAATTATACACTGAAAAAGAGCTTGAGTTATTCTAGCGTTTTCAGGTCACTTCATCTTGTATCCTCAGTTGCTACATCGTAATGTATTTTGTCTGTAGAGGTAAATTGAATTTCATGGTCATATCCCTGTGTGTAGCATTGAAAACTGCTTGATTTTTAGGAATGCTTTTAGAGTCATACTGTTGATATGCAAAGTGTTAATATATTTGTGTATCTGTTTTCTGTTTTTACTTAAGATATTCTTATAAATGGGAAGATGAGTTTTCTTCATTTAAAAAAAAAATAATTACTAGGATGTAGAGGTGCGTGATACTTTAGTACTCCAATCCTTATTTAAAATTATTGGCTGGTAGACTCCCTTGAGTACTGCCAGATGACCATTCTAGTTCTGTGATGACATGAAATGCCAAGATAGTTCTGATGGAAGCTGCTGTAGAATATTTTCCGAGGTATTTGAATGCTTTTCCAAGAGGAAAACATATTTCCAGTTGTGACTTGCAGGACCGGTACGGTATTTTGGCTTGGCTTTTTTTTTTTGCTTTTCAAGTACAACTTGGTTGTGTTCCAGATGAGACCTTGGTTGACATGTCTGATAAGTGATTGATGTAGGACTTCCTTAAGAAAAGAATTTTTCAGTAAGTCTAAAGGTGGCAGGGGTCTATTGTGTCTTACCAGTCTGGTAGAAGTGAATTCCACAGCCACGCAGCCAAGTAGAGTTTATAGAAAATGCTTTGCCCTTAGCAGCAGGCATCGTTGTTAGTGTTGTAAGATGAAAAGATGTCAAATGTCCCTCAAATATATTTTGGCAGTTAGTTGTATCTCCTTCCAAATCCATTGTAATTAGGAATCTGTCTGTTCCTATGTCCCCAATGACAAAGACAGTAAGTAATCATTCCTGTCTGCACTCCGAATTTAGCTTCCTGTTGAAGGCAAATAATAGTCCATAGTCAGCGATGTGCCTGTCTCACCAGCTGAGCTAAAGCAGAAGAGTTGCTACTCAGGAAAGTAGTTTCCAAACTATTGTTAGGCTGTTAAATCAGATACTTCACGCTTTTCCTTGTGATGAAACATTGATTTTTTTCCTTTGTCTACTGAACTTTTACCAGATAGTGGATAATGACTGGTGTTTTTCTAACTAAAGTGGCCGTTTTAGTGCAATAATTTTCCTCATGAATGCAGAAAATAAAAAAGCTTTAAAAAAGTTTAAATGAAATTCCAAAAGATTAATATGTATGGATCTTGTCTGCTGATCCTGTAAAGGTTCAGGAATTTCACTGCAAGTAGGAAATTCTTTACCACATGAATCTGTATCTGTTTGTGTGGACAATTTATCTCATCCCTTCAAGATAATCCTTGTGCAGTGCTAAAAGCTTGGCTAGATGTCAGATTATAATTCATTTACTAGCTGTAGAGGAAATACAGCCTTGACGTGCTGGAGAAATGGACTGACGGTTCAACACGGAGAAGTGTCAAGTCCTGCACCTGGGGAGGAAAAACTCCATGCATCTGTACATGCATGGACAGAAAAGGACGGGGGGTCCTGGTGGACACCAAGTTGAACACGAGTCAGCAATGGGCCTTGCGGCAAAGAAGGCTAGTGCCTGGGCTACATTAGGAGGAGTGTTGACAGCAGGTTGAGGGAGACAATCCTTCCCCTCTATTCTGCACTGGTGAGGCCACACCTGCAGTACTGTGTCCAGTTTTGGGCTCCCCAGTACAAGAGAGACATGGACATACAGGACAGAGGACAGTGAAGGGCCATGAAGATGATGAATGCACTGGAGCATCTCCTGTGAGGAGAGGCTGAGAGAGCTGGGACTGTTTAGCCTGGAGAAGAGAAGGCTTAAAAGGGGATCTCATCAGCATGTATAAATACCTGAAGGGAGGGTGCAAAGAAGAGGGAGCCAGGCTCTTTTCAGTGGTGTCCAGTGACAGGCAAGAGGCACAAACTATAACACAGGAGATGCTGTCTGAACATCAGGAACACCCTTTTTCACTGTTAGGGTGACAAAGCACTGACATAGGTTGCCCAGAGAGGTTGTGGAGTCTCCATCCTTGGTCCTGGACAGCTAGATCTAGCTGATCCTGCTTTAGCACGGGTGTTGGACCGGATGACCTCCAGAGGTCCCTTCCCACCTCAACCATTACGTGATTCTGTGGAAGAGGAAAAGCTTCCTTCCTTGATTTTTTTTTTTTTTTTTTTGACGTGCTCTAGAAATTCTAAACTTTATTGTGTCAGATGATATTGCAAAAGATGGTACATACCAAAAATATAACTCCGATTTGTTTAAAATCTATCTGAGTTTGAGATTAAGGGCCTGGAAGGGTATGTCATCTTTAGAAGACAATGCGAAAGAAAAAATGAACCGTTACAATCAAAATTTTTTTAGAACACAATGGAAATCAAAAGAGGGGAAATTCAGATAGAAAAAGCAAAGAACTAATGGATGAGAGATTAAATAAGACCATAGTCAACTGCCTGCGCATTATGCCACAAAAGCACGGTGGTATCTTTGCAGTCACGTTTTTCAGGGTTGCCTATTTTGAGTAGCTATTTATGCTGGGGTGAAATGCACCTTTTTTTGTGGATGTCTAGAAGAGCTTTGAGCTGTGATGTCTGAAGATTTCTCTCCGTTGTTTAAGATAAAACTCTGGATCTGCTCTCTGTAAGTAGGAGGTCTGCTCCTTTCTTGCATCCCTCAGGTTAGCAGCAGCTTGCATGCTAGTTGTATTTTTGATAAATTTTCTTGGAGTAATGAAGAGAGCACACTCAGTCACTTCAGAAGGAGGCTTGCCATGTGCCAATTAAAACTGAAATATGTTAAAAATCATGAGGACTTCGGCTGCATTTTGGAAGTCTGTATAATGCGGACCTTTTAAGTACTGCTTTTTAAGAATACATTTTTAAATGGCTTCTGTTTTTAAACTTGTCCTGTTCATATGAAGCAATTCAAATAGTAGGACCTGCTTTACTAGACGTGCCACAGAGAGTTATTGGAAGGTGGCTGAACATTCTACACACTCAGAATATTTATTTCTTGTTATATTTGTTCAGTTAACAGTATATTAATTAGTTAAAAACTACATAAAGGTATAATTGTTATTCAGTTAAGAATAAGGAAGTGTTCTGTTCAAGAAACACTGTCCAAGATGAATCTTCACTTGAAGAATATATGAATTGAGTAAGTTGATGCTCCTGATGCAATGAGAAGAACTTAATAATCTATCTTAACTAAAATCCATTCTAATATTTGATGTATTTTTCTGTTGACAAATGTGTTAGATTTCAACTTCTAAATGGCTCCCTGCATTATGCTTGAGTATGACCATGCCTTTTCAGGTGCTTTTTATACTGTGTCTTTTAGTGAGAATCCCTGTATGATAACTTAAATATGTTCCCTGATAAGAGTTTTACTGATGAAGATTAGCCGCTGGCTGGATCCGGAATCATTTTTAGTATGGAGCATTCTTGTCTCTTTGGGCAAAAGTAGCTCTGTTCAGTGTGGAACACAAAATTATATCTGTTTTTGAATACATAACTAACTTAGACTGCTCTGTACACCTGAATGGAAAGACAAAGGTTTCCTGGTCTTGGTTTATGAAGATAATGAAGTGATTGCTGTTACTTAAGTATATATGACAGAAATGAATTCATTGGGACCCCAAGCTCTTCTGAGGCAAATTGAGTTAGGTCTCATACCCTTCATATATCTCTCAACTTTTCAGATGCTTCCCCATTCTTTCCAGGCTTGTCTTCTCTAATTCAGAGATTTGTATGATTTTTTTTCACGCTTTGTTAATTTTTGCATCCAGTGGTTTAATCTGGCTTCCAAAGAAAATGTTTGGTCTGTTTCTCAGTCTATTGTAGTAACTTCTGCACTTGCTAGCTGGTTTTAGCCAACTTTGACATAAGGATAGAACTTTCGTACATTGTTTTAAGTCTGGTGGTAACATATAGCTGATGAGAGCTTCAGAGAAGAAAAGGTTGCAGTGCGAGTTTAGCAGTTCTCTTTGTAGTGGCTTGCCAGTGGCCTCTCAAGTTACGTATTTTCTGGTTAATCAGCAAATATGATTTGGAGCCAGCTGGTTCAAAGACATGGAGAGCTCATAAGGCTGGGCGTGTGTGGCAGGGAGAAAGGGATAGTCTAGAGAGAACTGAAGCCACTGTGACAGTGAAGGTTGGGTGAGCATAGATGAGGAGTAAAGGAGATGATCAGTGTGAGGTTACTGCATTAGGGGAAAAGGATGTGGAGGATAGCAGTGGGAAGCAGGAATTTATTGGTTCTCAGCTATGTCGCAACCTGTGCTCTGCCTTGTCTTCAAGAGGGTCTGAAGTTTTCACTTACATGTCATCTTTATTTGTGTGGCTCTTTCACAAGCTACACAAGAAGGTGGTGTTTCACTGGTTTAGAAGTCTGTCCAGTAGTTGTCTTAAAACATTTTAGTACTTCCTTGTGGAGTTAAATGTAGATAGTTGCATGTACAGATTATAGCTCTTTTGTGTATGTGTATATGTATGTATAAAATCAGAAGATTAAGAAGCACTACTTCAGATTTTTATATGTTTTCCTTCTAGTGGCAACAGAACCCTTGATAAAAGCAGTATATACACTATACCAGCAAAGGAATCTCCTCTTTCCTGTTCGTACATTGCTTTTGAAATTTTTTAGCAGAGTTTACCAAAAAGAAGATTTGAGGACTCAAAGAATCAGGTAAAAACCATTTATATATTCTTTCTCATTCCAACACAGTATATTTATTTCAAAAGTTAGAATACTAAATTTCTATGTAGATGTTCTAAAACTTTATTCTGAATCTGTTTTGGCGCTGCATCACTGAAATTTGAAAGTTTAGGTTCTCTGTGAGTTGTGAGACTGAGATGTGTATTAGCTTAGTTGTCTTTTTTTCTTAATGTAAGTACTAGGTAGGTCTTAATGGTTTAAAATTTAACTTGAAGTACATCGCTGCAAGCTCATTGTTACTGACTGTGTGGTAGTCAGTAACGTGTCAAGATTGTGCAGCTATAGCCATGGAGTATTTCCATTACTTCAGTCTGAGGTCATGGACTTGTGACTTAGTGCCTTTGGTGGTTATGGTAGTGCGTGTCTAGCCTTTTGCATTTATTTTCTTTAAGAAAAATATTCTTCTGTTGTTTTGTGTGTGTGTGGTTCTACAGAGACTAGGTTTAAGAAAATGTTCTTGTCCTTTTGGGTTCCCAGTTTCGTGTGTCTATTAGAAATCTGACTTTCTTCAAGTAAGAGGAGATTATTCTCTATATTGCTGTTATTACACTTTTTCATCTTAAGATTCGTCCAAATTGTCTCCAAGTCTTAACTTTTCCAGAAGGTATTTTTCAGCCAAGTCATCTGGTTCCAGCTATGTAAAATCCTTAAACAGAGATCAGGCTGCATTAATCCTACCTCATTTGAGAACTGCAAAAGGACATAAGATCATGCCCATGATACCTGATACTAGGTAAAAATCAAACCAGGGCCCCCAGAAGTACTGGTATTCACTAGCAGAGTCAAGCTTTGGGAAAATTGTTTTCTTCTGCAACTCCTTTGCTTTGTTAAATCTTACACTGTGGTAATGGCTGAGTACATGTAATTAGACCTACAGCCAGAAATATCTAACACTACTCTATGAACATGATAAAAAGTATAGGGAATTTGAAAGACAAGAAAAAGGCTAGGGAATATCCCATTTTCCTCTTCGTTTCATCCAGAGTGAAAAAGAGATCTTTTTCATACTGACTAATTTCCCTGAGGTTACATAACCATTGTTTTCTGTACTTACCTGGAAGTCTTGAGCATCTCATCCAGTTTCATGTGATCATCTAACTATAGAAAGCTTTAACTTTCTATCTTTAGACATCACAAATAGCAGTAGGTTTCCTGCTGTTCCTTTTAGTCTTCTACATGGAATTGTGACATTTTTAGTAACAGAAGAATGAAATCTCAAAAATTCTTTGCAAAAAGGATAATTGCACTTATGTCTGAAAAGACATTTTAAGACAACGTAATGCTTGTGTACTGTATTGATCCATTTCTTTCCTTTGGAAACAAGTGTGTTTTTTCATTTCTTCAAGATGCGGACTGCGCAGTAGATCTTGGATGACATTCATGTCCATTCAGTTTGATGTCATAGCTCCTTCAGCCGTCTTGTGACTGCTATCCTCATTTATTTTTTATTTTTTTCTCAGAAGCTTTTCCAGAGCAGTCTGAGAGGTGCAGAATTCATGTTGAAACATTTTCCAAGGACATTTAAGTGAAGCTGTTTATTTTTTAGGTGTATCTGATTCAAAGGCTTGGTAGGAGCTTTTAGCCTATTGTTGCCCTGAGAAAGAAAACTTGATTGATTTATTACAAGGTTCGGAATTAATATTTTGGTCTTGATGTTAGTTATCTTCACCCCTAATCGCTACACACTTATGTGTAGTCATTGTGTGTATATATGCATATACTCTGTGTGCGTGTGTATACACAGGAACATATGCATATATATACTGGTAGAGACTTAAAAGGCTGTTTAGCCTCACAGCCTGCCTTCAACACTGACCTATGTGAGGTGCTATAGGAAGAAGGCAAGAATTACTTTTCCATAGTACTCTAAGCTTCAAGCATTTGAAGCCTGTACTTCCTCACTGCACAGAACTTCTGTGTGTTAGTATCACTCCAAGGATGTCTTTTCCATGAGCTTTTCTGGTCATTCCTTGGACCGGACTAAATCAAGAGCAACTGCAGCATCCTCTGGCAACGAGTGGCAAAGCTCAGCTGTCTGAATACCAACTTCTTTTGTTTCTTTTGATCCTGACTCCTTCTAGCTTCATTTGATACCAGCACCCACTCCTTCTGTGGGAAGAGAAAGCAAATGTTTTATTCCCATCCACCATTTTTGTGTCAAGTGATTTGAGACCTCTGTTGAGCCTACCTCCAACTCACCCACTTCAGTTGTCTCTTCTCCAGGCTTTTCCTGCTGTTAAACACAATCTATGTAAGGCCCTTCCCTCTTATGTCATGGATACTTAGTTTCCTTAAAAAGTTTTTGGTGAGGGATTTTGTCAGGTCTTTTGAAAATGAAAAAATTTTTATCATTATGCTACTCTTGTTGACACCTTCAAAGACCTACTTTGAACTTCTTGATTTACGCTCAGCAGCTTCTTTCATGTAATCATCACTTTAGTAGTAAGCTGATGAAATGCTTTTGGTTTATGAATGATACTTGATTTGATAAGCCAGGGTGTCATAGAAATTGTAGCCCACAAAGTATAGGATTGGTCTATAAGACTGTTTCAGTTTGAGATAGAAAGGATAAATAAAAGCAGACCTATAATGGGGGTTGTCAAGTTTTAAAGCTCAGCACCAAAGATGTTTAAAGGAAAGAAGAAAACGAATTAGTGAAGTTTCCTGAAGTATGAACAGGCCAATTGATTGGAATGGGGAAGGAGGTCTGGAGAATCAAGTCATAAATACAAATGAAAACTTGTCTTAGGCGAGGGAAGAGCTTGTCCAAGTTTTTTTTGCTGTTTCCTGACCAGCTTTTAGGGAGTGTTTATGGTAAACAGCACTTACAGAGAATGGGGAAAAAAGGAATTGATAAGCAAACTGGTTTCATTCCTATTTTTCTGACAAGCAGGTTAGAAATAACAGTTCCTAAATGTCAAGCTGAATTATTTTTTTCATAGGATGTGAAAATAGCAAAAGCTTCTTAACCATCACACTGTAGGATAAGGGAAGAAGTGGGTCTGAAATTAGGATGAATTCAGGTTGTCCTTCGATATAAATAATACCTTGTCACATTTTTCAATAAAGATTATTATAATTCGTGTCAAACACAAGGGATGGCCAGAGTCCTCAGATACGGAAACAACAGTGCTGTAAACAAAATTGAGTTGAATGCTGTCAAATTAATGCAAGAAAGGAGGATTAGGTAAACTTTATTCTAGAGACTTGAAATAACTGGTGTGTGAGAATGCAGATAGTAAGAACTTTGACTATTACCTTTAAAGGCAGGTAACACAATCTGGATTGGGTATAAAAGATGGCATCTCACTTAAAGAATAGGAATGTGTACAGTGGGATGCAGTACATAGGTGACAACAGTGGGAGTGGTAAAACTGGAGAGTCTGCTAATACAGTTCCTCAGAGCTCTCTTGGAGTTAAACTTCTTGTTATCATTAGTGACTGGCATACAAAGCAGGAGTGTGCCAGTAGAAACTTTCTGGTGACATATAATTCAGAAGCATTACCTTACAGAGGAAATAAGAAATAAACCAGAAGAATTGGATTACCAAAGGGAATGGTAGAAGAGGGAAGAGGTGTATTTGTACAAAACAAAAATTGGTGCACTTAGCAACTAACAGGATTTTTTTAAATGTAAAATTCAGCCAGGCAGTTGCGAACGATAATCCTTTCTATATGCTACCTGTATACTAAGGTTGTGGGGAAAAACGCAAGAGTAATTTTTAAAGATACTAAACTGTAGCAGAAGATACATGAAAGTATTATAATGTTTGAACAAGATAATTTGATACCTCATTCAGTTGACTTTATTTGTAGTTACTTATGCCCAAGAAAGCCCAAACTGTGAGAGCTGCAGGGGCAACCTAAGCTATGGATTCCTTCCACTGATGTTTGAATTCACTGAAACATCTCAGTTGTGCTTGCTTGAGACTCTGGATTAAGTCAGTAGAAAGCAAGACGTTCCAGCAGGACAAGTAAGATCTTATGTAAAGAAAGGCCTCTTTAAATTTAGCAAGTGAAGAATCTGATCGGCTGAATGTAGTGAAATCTGTGGCCCAGATAGGTATGCAGGAAGGCTGAAAAAGTTGTCTCGTGTGAAAGTGAGGCCATTATTTGTCATCCATGAAAAACCATGGTGACTGTGGGAGGTTCTGTGTGACTGGAAAAAGACTGTTATTAACCTGTCTTGAAGAGAATCTGGGGAATTTCAGGCTGATGAGCCTCAGCCCAGTCCCTGGAAAGATCATGCAGCCTTTTGGCTTGGAATTAATTTCTGAACACGTGAGGGACAAGCAGGTAATCAAGAACAAGATGGGATGTATGTAAGAGCAAATCATGCTTTACCAGCACGATAGCCTTCTGTGATGAATGACTGGCTGCATGGACAAAGGGAGGGTGTTTGACACAGTACTCCTCCTTAATACCTTGTTTGCTGAGCAGCAGCAATAGTAAAAATAGGAACTGGGGGTTACAGTATATGCCAAGCTGAATATAAATTAACAGTGCTTTCCCACCATAAGTGTAAGGCAAACCGCTGTGGGTTACATTAGGAGGAATGTGGCCAGCAGATTGACTAAAATTCCTATGTGTCTTTGGTCAGTAGTGGTGAGGCCATACCTGTAATGCCATGTCTGGCTTTGGCAGGAGTAGATTGGTAGTTCAGTGGAGCTGACCTGTGGAAGGTAGCTCCATTAAATTTTGAAGTGGAGAGCTTGATGTACAGTTCTGCTTTAAAAAGTCACGGTAGAAAGTTTATCTCTTGACATTTCTTCATTCTGATCTTTTTTAATGTCAAGTTTCCTTTCCTAATTGGTAATCCTGCAAATTCAACTAAATTATTCTTCCAGTTGTCCCTTATGCTTCCTTTCTATTGTGTTTTCTACATTTGGAGTGCAGTTTAGTAGTTAGCTATGTTCATGTTCAGGGGAAAACAAATGACTGTATTAGCTCTGTATGGCTTGTGAGTAGAGTAAGGATTTGGTTCAGTCCCTAAAATTCTTGGTGTAGTTTTGAATATATGGAGGTAGCAGAAAGTCTTTTAATAGTAGCACCTTCAGGAGAGCCATGTTTGAAGTAATTTGCCTGTGTGCCATAGGAATTCAGTGGTAAAACTATAAGTGGGATTCTGGAATCCTTACTTTAATTAGTGTGAACTATTAAATTGCACTTTAAAAATGTACTTTAGAATTTGGAACGTGTTAGTAAAAGACCTACCTGAAAACCCTCATTACAATAATTCAGTACTTACCCTTTTTAAGTAATATAAAGAGAAATACAATAAAAAAGAGAAAACACTAGTCTGTAATCACCCAAGTTAATTTCTTCAGAAAAAAAGAAGTAAATATAGAATTAATTTTGAACACCTTTGTTTACATTTTTAAATCTAATTTTTAATATTGTTGCTTTTTTTAATCATCACTCCTGGTTAAGAAATGAAACTATGCCTGAAAAACAAAAAAGGGGGTTGGATCTTGGGGAGGGGATGGGGGGAGAACCTTGGTTATTGTTGATGTAAATAGTTGATTTACTGTAGCAGTTGAACAGGGAAAGAAAGTAAACCAATGTTATCAACTCCTATTTAAAACAACCAGTTCTAGTTTTTCATTCTGCTTTAAGATGTATCTGAATTGACAAGCAAGACGTCAGCAAAGGTGTAACTGAATTTAAAAGTCTGGTGTAAAGAGTAGTAGCTTGATCGGGGGGTTCCGTATTATTCGGGGTGTAGTAATCTCATGGCTTTTTAGCCTGACTCATAACTCATTAAATATAAACTGATAAAACTAATGATAAATGGAAAAGCCCCTTTGCCAGCATATGGTCAGTTCACACAAATACTTTCTGAAAGAGTTGAAAATACGCAGTGCAAAGCCTGTGGATCAGATAAATACTCCTGATGTAACCCTAGTAGCACACCAATGTGCTCAGATCATCTGGTGAAATATTTTCAGCAAATCACAGTATTGCAGTTTATTGTAATTTAATTGAACCTGACATTAAAGCAACTTAGTCAAGACTGGAAGGCGTAAGTTTGTGGGGTTTTTGTTGGGGGTGTTTTTGTTGTTGGGTTCCCCCCCCTCCCCCCCCAACTAATTTTCCCTCTTTCTTTAGAAGTCGAAGTAAAGTTTTATCTCGTTGGTTGGCTGGCTTACCTCAGCAGCTTGCTCTGCTTGGCTTGAGAAACCCCGAGCTTTCAAATCAGCTGATTGATATCATTCATTCTGCTGCTTCTCGTTCGAACAAGGAATTATTACAAAGTTTACAAGCCAAAAAGACTTTTATGCTACAGCATAATGAATTTCGTCCATCACTTGGCAGGGAAGTTGCAATACGTGGGAAACAGTGGCGTTTCCTAGGTGAACGTAAAGTCTACGTGTGTGGGGTGGGGGCGGAGATTGGTTCAGTCCCTTATAATAAAGGTTAAAATGAACTATGTGTGTCACTTCCTAAAGGCTAGTAAAAAGATTAAAATCTTCAGTTCAAGTTAGCAGGACTTTAATCTGATAGCCTAAGGAGCTTTAGTTTTTGTGAGATCTGCTTCTGGTAGTATTGCTTCTCCTTTTTTTTTCCCTCTCCCAGCCCCTATTCCTCACCCCCCCTCCCCCACCCCCTTCCTTCAGTGTTACTTGTATTGTCCTCCCTTCAGCAAGCGCTGTAGGCTCTTAACTACGTGAGAGTAGTTAGGGAAGAGGAGGGGTGACTGCAGGATTGTTGGCAGCGTTCTGGATGAGGCCCTTACGTTGCGGAGCTGTTAGAGAGCGCCAGGGGGTTTGTGTGTCTGCCAGCGACTGTCGTGTCAGCGTGCTGATTGCCTGTCCGTGTGCCGGCAGATCCGCTAGATGGCACCCTGGTGCTGCTGCCGGCGGAGGCCCAGCGGCGGCTCGGGCAGCTGGGGGACGTCCTATGCCCTGCCTGCCCGCCAGCCTGCTCGCCTGCCTCAGCCGCTGCTGCATCATGGGCAGGATGTCCTCCGAGCTGGCGGCCACGCTCATCGGGATCCTGCACATGAGGTACAACGCTGAACGTGCATTTTAGTTTGCTGTGTTAAAAAAAAAACAAAACAAACCACAAACAAACCAAACCCAAACAAACAAACAAAAACCTGTGAACATTTATTCATTAAGCGTGAACTTTGTTAATGGTTGCACAAAAAAATCAATATAGCATGCAAGAATTGGCATCAGGAAGAAAGGTAATGCTTCCATCGGGCTTTACTCAAACCTTTCACTTCAACTCTGTCCTTGCACTGACTGATTTTCTCTAATGCTTGATAACAAAATCATATCGGTTACCTGTAAGGCTACATGTTATTGAGCACCCTCTACCTAGAATGTCATCACTGGTTGTCTTTGTTCTGCCACCGATTGCAGCTTTTTCTCTTAAATACTTTGACCTGACATTTTGTAGTGAAAAATAACCAACCAGTGTGTATTCACATGTTCTGTATTCACATGTCTCTTCCTATAATTACCATGCTTAAATAGCCAATTCATAGTTGCTAGGCAAGTGTCTTGTTAGAAATCATTCGCACTCCTGTTGCTTTTCTCCTGGCTTGAAAGAGGGTAAGTTTGCCTGTGAAGGCAGGGAGAGAGGCTGCTGTTCCACTGAAGTGAGTGGAAGGCTTGCTGGGATTTCACAAGGGTATTTTTGCTTTGCTGCTTCTGAAGAAATACATTTGCTTTTCTTTATTGCTCAATATTGTTGGAGCTTGGATAAATGAACAGGAATTAAGCTTATATGAATTATGCTTAAAGTGATTTTTTTTCTTAATGCTTTTTGGAACTTAAACATAATTTTATTAAAATATGACACAACACAATGTACTGTCAAATACAGACCCGTTCATATTAGCTGTATAACATATGAATAAGGTGACTAATGTATGAAGTAATGGTGATGAAATTTATAATATCCTATATATAATGCATTACCACTATAAAAATGAAATTCTGTCTAGTTTTGGCAAGGTGGACCTCAAATTTTATTTTTAAGAAAGGAAAGTTCTCTGCCATATACTGGAAATTCATTGGCAAACCATAACCAATTCAAAGACAGTCATTGTAAGAACTGAATCAGTAATAAGCACTGAGGTGCTTATTTTGTTGTTAGATCCTATCGGATTTTCAGTATGGAAGATTTTTATAGTAATAGCATAACTGTTTTCTAAAGATTGTCAGAAAGCTGCAGGTGGGCTCTGGGCATTTAATCCTTTTGGCAGAAGGTGCAAGAGGCAGCTGGAGGGCGGTGTTCTTACCAAAAGTAGGTTACATCCTGACAACAGAGGAGGAGGAGCAACCTCTCATTTTTCAGAGGTGCAAAGAAAGTCTTTTGATTTTAATTTATGACATTTGGAACATGTTTTAAACTAAGTTGGATTCAAAGATTGTGGATTAGCTACCCAAGAAGTCAATCTGAAATGACTAGATGAAAAAAAAAGTACTGATGTAGTTATACTACTGGAGTTTCTTGTATTGATAAACCCTGACAGTCCTTCTTTCTGGAAGATTGCAAGTTCTGATGAAACTTGGAAAAGCGGTACTCTTGATTGAGAGTTGTTTTTCTTTGATAAGGCTGTTTCCACTTCATTGAGAAGAATCGGTGTTAAAAACAGGAACTTGATTAGTTTTCTTTAGAAACACATCTGAAAATAATGCAAGTCCGTGGAAAGATTAAAACAAGTCTTTTATAGACAAAGTGAATGCAACAGCATTGAAAATACATTCTCACCTATATAGCCAATTTAAAAACTTGTACAACGACACATTTTTTAGCTGTGGCTCAGCTTCTCAATATATAGGTGAAATCTATGTTGTGAAAGACTACTTTTTGTTTCCTATTGTTGCGACCATAGACTTTTTTTATCCTAAAAAATTCATGTAGGATGCCCTAAAGAATTAGAGAACCGAGATGATTAGTGGCTGCTGAGTGGGATGTCCAAAAAAAAAAAAGTTGCTTTGGTAACTTAAGCATGCAAAGATAGGGAGATAAGTTAGTATTAATTATCAAGAACAGAAGAGTTTGCTGTATCTTTTTCCTTGGAAAAGAAGTTGTACAGTTAAGGAAACAGTAGTATGTTTTCTAGATACGAACCTGGGCTTTATGAGCTTCATAATCTGTCATTGCTAGATTATTGTGTCCAGTTTTGTGGCTTGCTTTTAGATAACGATGTGGACAAACTGGATTGAGTTTGTTTAAAGGAGAGCAGACAAAGAACGATAGTCTGTAAATTGTGATAATGGGGAATGATTGACAAATTGGCATTGTTAGGCAAATAAGGCTGGGAAGGAGGGGGAATCGTGTGTAAAAGGCTATTGGAAAGGAATGGGAGAATGCAGTTTTAGCAGGATTAGAAATATAGACCTTAAATGGCAGAAAAACATTTCGTTTGAGTGCTAGCAAAATTTTCTAAAAGCAAAGATACATGCTGGAATAGGCTGTGTAGGAAGGGGGTATAAATATACTACACTGGAGATATGTAAAATCACGTTGGACAAAAGTATATCATGGATGGCAGAGGTAAAGCCTTGAAGGAAGTAGAAGGACTAGGTAACTTCTGATAGTCATTTACAGCTCTTGTGATGCTTGGAGTTAAACATGCAAGTTTTTGAAATGAATGGTACTATAACAAAATGTATATAATTTCACAGTTCTGTGCCACAGGCTGGTTCATGGAACACTTTCTGTAGTTTCAGATTATGACAGTTTTGCGTAGAGAAACTGATACAAATCAGTCCATCGGGAGATGTCATTTATGAGTAAAACCGATGTTGTCAGTAGATGGCACTGTTTTTCTTCCAGTAGATTCATGTTCTATTTGGTGAGGGGGGAGTTTTTATAAATTTCTTTTCTTCTATGCCACCTGCTTATCTGTCATGCTTTAAATAGATTGCATTCAGGAGCGTCAGAGGCTCACTGCTGTATTTGGTAATTGTTCTTAATTTCTTTAAAAGCCTTTATTTCCACATTATTCTTGACTGGCAGAGCATGTACGTTTTTACAAGCATTTGAGAATGCACGTACATACCCATGTATATTTACCAGGGAGAAGCTACGTTAAGGTGGATTTGATGAGAGTACATATGGATGATAATAAGACTGTTGCAATTATTCCAGGAACAATCATTATAAACTCAAGGAACTCTCAGCTTTTTTTTGTATGTGTAAACTATAAAAGTAGATAGTGTAAACTATAAAAGTAGATAGTAAATGTATCCAGATGGCTTAAACCACAGCCCTGTGATGATATCAGGCCGTAACATTAAATTATAATTATTGCATGTTAATTTTTAGAATTTTTTCGTTGATTAGAAATGAATTTTGAAGACATTCAACAGTTTCCACTTCATATTTTTTCAGTGGTGAAATGAATAGCCAGGTGGTCTGCAGGAGCCCGTAAAGTGAGCCATGGTGGGCTCCGTGTGCTGAGAATGAAGATGGTGTTGACAGTATTTCCATATATAATGGGAAGGTTTCTGAGCCTGGGAGGGTGATTGTCTGTACTGTTAAATTACTAGGATGGTTCCTGTCATGCTTTTAGTCTATCCACTCACTAAAGCATTACCAGTTGGCACAGGCCAAGGACTGTTCTGAAAAGAAAGCTGAAATGCAGCCGCCCCGTTTTGGATGCTGGTATGAACATGGCCAGATTTACACTAACGGATCTCTGTGCCAATGAGCAGGCATTGCTGCTCTTTGGGTCACTGGGACAGCTACAGCTGGTGAGTTTCAGGTGAAACTGAGGGACAGGTGGTGTTGTCTTGGCTTAATTTTGCTGCTGTTCTCCGGTGCCTGCCTTGTACCTACTATGTGGGACCTGAGATGTAAGTAACTTCAATAAATCCAGACAGGTAGGGTTCTGAGAGATGGAAGCGTGCCACCGTTTTGGGGTATAAATCTTCCCCCCACTCCTGTTCATACACAAACGGATGACGAAAGGCATGGAGCAACATGAGCGAACAATCTGTGACTTCAGACTGGGAGAAATGAGAGGTAGCGGCTTCCCAGAAGGAGATGAGCTCTCTGAGTCGGCCTCTGATTTAAGCCTCTGATGAGCTTAAATTTACAGAGACAAATGGAAGGGTGTGGGAAGTATTTTAGAAAGTCTTTGCATCAAATCTATTGGGTGGATTTTTCTGTGGTCTTTAGGTGGTGCTACTTAGATTGATGTACTGAGATGAACCATTCATCTTGATGTAGTGTGCCACATTTCTAAAAGAATTATCTTCAGTATTTATTTTTAATTCATGATTTATTGGAACAGCTGGTAAATAATCAAATACTAGTTCTCTGCTAATTAAAGATGAATGGTTTAAGCTTTGGGTGGGAATATGTAACGTTTGGCACGAGTGGACCTTTGGTTTGAAATTCCAGTCTTAGCTTCATCTCAGTGGTGGAGTTCTAGTGATTCCATGTGGATGTGGACAGGTAGACAATTCTCTCCAGGAAGTGAAGAAATGTATCAATCATTGATGGTCTAGTAGGGACTAAGGTCATAAACTTTAGCAGTATTATAGGTAGAACTGGGAAGAACTTTTGGTGTAATTCTCTACTCCTACTTTCTACATTTGTAGGGCAGATGGGCTACTTTTGAATGGTTTTTAAAGGACTAGTGAGGCATATGCTTATTTTTTGAGTACTTTTTGGAAGACTGGCTTTGAGGCAAATCTTTTCATCAAATACGGAAATGTATTAAATGTTGTAAACTCACCTTCTTGTATATGGTAGATTGTCTTGTTTTTCTGACAAAAGGGAGGTCTGCTGTTTACGTTCCAAAATCTGTACTGTAACAGTTGCAGAGGAACACCATTTGTCACCATTTGTTAGGCTCAATGTTTTTGTTTGCTACTTCCTAGTGACTTTGTGGTGACTGAATGGCAGATATTCTTGCAAACACATTTCCCTTTTTTTTCCTTCCCTTTTGTATAAGGTAGGATACTTAAGATGATTAATATATAATCTGAGTACTTACTGTGATGTATTCTATTCTATGAAATATGGATTAAGAAATGCAGATTATGAGATTGTGATCAAATATATAAACTAGGAAGTTAGATTGCTGACTTTATGGGAAAAGGTCTCTGTCGTCTCTTAACAAGTCTTGAGGTACAAATAAGGAAAACCTATTCAGTGTAATTACATAAATGCAATTTACTTATGTGCCTTTATTCAGTGTAATTACATAAATACAATTTATTTATGTGCCTTATTCATAATAGTTACGATTTTCTTAGAACTTTTTATCCATTGGAACAGTGTGTCTGGAAATTATTTCACTGTGATAGAGAATTGGACAGATAATATTTCACTGCCTAGATAAAAAAACAATGGGAGTTAATTTATGGTATTTCTCTCTTGAAGTAGAGTGTCCACAAATGAGATCTCCGGTGGCTTCAAACAGCCATTTCTTATTCTTTTGGGGCTCTTTCCAAAGAGTTTTTGTTTCTGTTGCTGTAGAAAAGGAGAATGGTGAGGACCATATAAATAAAAGCCAAGACTCTCCCAGCGAGACATAAATTGTGTGGGAGTTCCTACTCTTCCCAGGTTTGAGATAACTCTGGGGGTGACTTGCTTTCTGCTTGTCTTAACTGTAAATGGACTCTCTCCTTGAGAGGTAGTGCCTTTAAAATATTCTGTTGCTTTCTGGACAATAATGAGGGAGCTCAGCTGGCGTCTCATCAAGCAGCCAGGCATGCTTGTTGGTTCCTGCTATGCTCAGGAATCTAGTGTTTAGAAAGAACTGGGATGGACATTTTAACGTCTGTTTGGTATAAGGTGTAAAATTCTGTGTCTCTAAATATATTACCCAGAGATGTTTTAGGGTCATAAGAGTTTAAAGTTTTCTATAGATACTTCCTTTGTAAGTAAATAATACTTTTACTTTATTTAGTCATCCTAGTTATGTGATCTGCAACCTTTGACAGTATAGCTTAAGGAGGCACAGTGAGAATGCAAAATGTAGGTGACAAAGAGCCTATATACTACTTCATTAAAGACTTACTGAATGCATTATTGTAGACAAGAAAAAGAAAAACATTATATTCCCAAAAAGTATTTGCAAGCTGGAGAGAACCTGGAGAGGATATTGTAACCTGTTGTTGTGAATAACAACACTGATAGAGCAATTGAATACAGTAAATCTCATACAAATGAAGTGTAGAAAAGACTTCAGAACAGTTTTTTTTTTTTTAAAAAAGGAAGACATAAATAAAATTAAAATTTTACCAAAACCAAGCTAAGTTCTAACTTAAAAAAAAAGATAAGAGAAAAAACACTTTTAAGTCATTACAAATGGTACAATGGGAAGTCAACTCAATACACCTTGGAGAGTATGTCGAAAAGCATACATGTATAGGAAGGTGTAGTAATTATGAATGGGTTGCTAACAAAAATGTAAGAATAGTAAGGTCTGTGTTCACTGTGAGGTGCTTTTTCTGGCTATATTTTCACACCCCTCAATTTAGAAACAAAAATGAAGAAGGAAAGTATTAAGGTAACAAAAATGCTTAAGGCACTATTGAATATAAACTAAAAAGAAGAGTGTGCTTTCAAAATTCCGACATTTCCCTGACTGGGTGCCACTGAGGATGAAGGGTAAAAGGTTGATCTGTTTTCCTTGCTGCAAGTTCAGAAAGGATCCATAGTTCTTGAGAATCGGATCCTGGGGTGGGTTATGGTGCATTCCTTCACCCACATCTGGTCAGCAAATTTCCTTTTGCTTGTTCGCTATTATGTAAAGTTCTAGGACTTGAGAGAGGGAGAAGGCTAAGCTTGTGTTTAAGGACACAGCTCTCTAAATTTGTGCCCAGGTGGTTGTTTGTAGTTTGATATTCCTAACCAAGGGGAAAAGAATTATGTTGCTGCACTTGAAATTGCACCAGTCAGTAAATGCCGTTTGCTAATTAGTGAATGTTTCTTCCGATTTGTGCTCTCATTTATAATGTGTAAGCCATTCCTTTCTTCAGACAACCTTTGCAACCATGGAGCAAATGAGTAGCTGACAGGCTTATTTTTAACAATGCATAGCTCAAATTGTTATTTTCTTAAAATAGTGTTCATATTTTTCCCCAAATCCCTGGTAATTCCTTGCAGATGTTTGTTGTATTTTGCCACATCTTCAAATGGAAACACTTGATCCTTCAAAAGAGATAATGAAAGTTAAAACAAAAAATTCACGCTAACAAACCATTGCCTACATATGGTAACTTGTTAGAGGAAAAGGAAGGTAAAAACTCTTCACTTGCTCTCAGAGTTTGTGTTCAGGACCTGTGCTACCTGGAGCTAAGATGGTGTGAATAATGAGATGGGTATAGTGTTGGAGAAGTATTCAAAGATTGAATTTTTTTAAAAAATTTTTCTTTTTTAAAGTATTTCAACATCAGCTTGTGACAGTCTTGGTTTCCTGTGTCTTCGAGAACTGGTACGAAAACTGAGCGTGCTGATCCTTGTTAACAATGTAACACGAAACTGATTTGATTAAGTTGATGCAGGAACCTGAGTTTGTACTTGCAAGCAGTTGCATTTCAATTTGACAGAAATTATTTTTTATCAAAGCTAAACAGGAATAAACTATGCCAAAGCTGTGATAAGTATTGTCACAGGGCTTTTTAGTGTTTTAAAAGAACATATTTTACAGTAGTACAAGTATATGCCTGCAGTGGGGGAAAATGCTTTATATTTTTGTTCCATAAAGGTGCAGCAGTCCTAGTATGGTGTTTGCAGGTGGTTTTTCCCCTTCCGGTGTATATTGTTGTTTATACACACACAGTTCCTGAGAATGAGAACAAGGGAGTGTTTGGGATGTATTGTAACATACTTGCCAAGTTCTCCAGAATAGCTAATTCCATAATTGTTCCATTACCGCATATTTGACAGGTGTTTTTACATGTAAGCACCATTTAAAATGGTTGTCAGACAGCGCTGCTACTAGTTAGGCAGCTTGGTGTCTATGTAAAACATGAGACATTCATAACAATCCTGTGAGGAGCCTGGCTAGAAGACACATCTGTACAGTGTTGTCCTAGCGTGGTTTTATTCAGCAGAGCAGTGTTTCTGGGCTCAGACAGTGACCCCTGAGCAGTGTGCTGAAGAGTTTGAATGAAGTCCTCTTAGCTCTAGAGAAGGATGCTACAGTGTATCTGTGGAAGTCTCCTGCTCCACATGAGTACTGATAGTAGCTGAACAGTTTTATCTTGATAGATAAACTTCTGGGCTGATATTAGACTCACTGTGTTGAGAGGTCATAGATGGCACAGGTCGTAAAAATAGGAAGCCAAAAGAAAGAGGAAACCTTTTCTTTACCCCATTTCTGTGGATTAGTAAAGACTTTTTCTCAATGCAGTGCCTGGTTGATCACAGTGGAAGATTCACAAGTCATAAGTGGTATTGTCCTACACATCTGTGGTCCTGGGTTGTGTAGGAAAACTCAGCCCTGTTTCATGCAGTGCAAACAACTTCTTGGTTGTAGTGTGATTATTCCAGCTATTGTGGAAGAACCACTTTACTCTGCTTCTGATATTTCCAAGGCATTAACTGAACTCCTAGATAGGCAAAAAGAGCTGCTCAGCTGTATCCTGATGAGCTGCAGAACAACAGAATGTGCATCTGGAAGGTGGTGGTGTGTCATCTTCAGACTTTAGGTAGATGAACTGACTGAATAGCTTTGGCAAGAAAAAAAAAAGACAGGGTAGACTTGCTTAGCTGCATGCTGCTATACTAAGTACTTCGGTATACTAAATAACATAAATGTTGCTAGTGGACTTTCTCATCTCTCTTTCTGGGTTGTTCCTGAATAGGCTGTACAGCCCAGTGCTGGCACAGATCTTGTGAACCTCCGGTGATGTCTATCTTCCACTGCATAAGCTGATCAGTTAGTTCTACCCAGCATTTCCTACTTTTAAACCAATTATCTCTTGATGTAAGGACCTTTGTTCCTACACTGTGGCTGCTTAGTTTTCTGGAATTGTTTTTCCTAAGTATTATAGGGTCTTCCATATTCATGTGCACCTACCCCTTAAGAAGATTTCTAAGAGATATGCAAGGCAAAAATTCTTTCTTCAGAAACCATTCTGTCTGTTCCTAAGCATGACATAGGTATTCACGTGTCAACTAATTTTATCCATCATTATAGTGTGTATTAGTTTGCCTAGTACAGGCATTAAAGTTACAGACCTTAGTTACATGGAACTTTTTTTTAAAACAAAACCAAAAAAACCCAAAAAACATCACCATGTTTGCCACTCCACAGCCTCTGTTAGGGAAGGTGTCAGGGAAGTTCTCAGATGGTGGGTTGCTCTCAGCTGCTAGTAGTTCAGTTCATCCTTGCCTTCCCTTGGAGCTCCTTTGCATGGTGAATGCCATCTCATCCTGGTAATTGCCTTCTGTTTTGTTGGGTTCCATAAGATGTTGTGCAGCTGCTTGAAGTTACAACAGGTCTTCCTGAAGAGTCGTTCTGGCACGGGAACCAGCACAGTTTCTTCTCTGATGATCAGAGATGGGCAGAATTCATATAGCTTCTGTTCTATAGCCTTATCTTGCCTGAGTGCTGGTCTCAAGCACTGTTTGTCTGCTGGGTGTACAGACTCTTGGGAAATTTTCTGCTCCTGTGTTTGAAGGACAATTTATTATTAGTATCTCAGTGGTTAAAGCACTTGCTGAGGATGCAGAAAATCTGGGTTCACTGTCTTCATCTGAAGGGGAGGTTGATTTCCTATTTCCTAACACAGTGACTTAGTCATTGAACTATTTTGAGGAAGTGTACTTAATTTAATAATACATAAATAAATTATATTAATTTTATTAAATTTTCACGGAGTTGAGGCCTGGAATGCAGTTAGGTTATTTTAGGAAATGAGTGAATCAGCTGGTGGCTGTGGCTATGAATATTCACGTGTTCTGTGTGAAACAGAAGTATCAGTGGAAGAAACAGAGGGGAAACTCCTTTTAGAATGACTTTATGACCTAGAATTAAAGAAACAATTGTAGGAGGCCTTATTTTAAATCTGTGATCAATGGTTGATAAAATAAATCTAAAATGGTATCACCTACCACAGTCTAAGTTAAGTTAGGTTTCTCAGGCTATTCTCTTGCGAATGTTTAATCCTGTAAAGCTTTAGGAACACCCTGCGCTAGAATATTCTCTATTATGGCGGTGGAAGCACTTTCCTGGAAGGTGAAAAAAATGGATTTTAGTTTCCTTGAAAAAAACCCCAGACCGTTGATCTTACACTTCTTGAGTTCTGTAAGTCTCACATTTATGAACAAAAGGGTGACAGTATCAATGCCTCAGAAGAATTGTGAATCTTGCATTTGCTTTTTCTTGTTTTGCTTTAAAAATACTTGAAGACTGAACTCAGGGGGTTTTGAGATTCATTACACTTCTTTCATTTTATTGCTGAACAACAGCAACACAAAAATATCAAAAACCCAACCCAAATTCTAAGCAAAATTTGGAGTGCTTGATAGGTGCCTTGCTGTCTGAGTTGGAGTTTGAGCAGTGTGTTTTACAGGAGGACAAGTGAAAGGATAATTTTTAAAATGACTGCAGCAAGGTTCATCAGAATTCTTCTACCAGAGACCTCTAAATTACCCAAAGACTTCTTATGACTACATAAGTCAAAACTGACACCTTAAACCTGAACCAGAAATCAATCGGTAGCTAGTTTAGGTCAGGAAACACACAGATAATAATCTGTAGTTGAGAAATAACCACTTGTGCACAAACTGCAGTTGTTTTATTTTACAACTGTGAGATACAGTCCAACCTGAAAATAACAATAGAGTCAACAAAAGTAGTGACGTCCATCTGGAGTTAAAAGAAAAGTTAGCAGCGAGTGATAAAAGGAATGCATTGCACAGTTGCTGTGACTGAGAAATATTTGCTATGCTAATGGCAAGAGAAGCAGTGATTTTTAAGTTAATTAGATTCAGCTTTTCTTTTAATACCATTTGGCGTACAGAGCAGGTTACCTAAAGGTGTAATTCTAAACCTCAGTAGAGAGGTTCTCGTGGAGAGCAGGTAATCTTATGGAAATTACAACACTGTAACTCATCATAGTTAATGTGGGTTTGGACTAGCTGACTGGAGAGGTCTCACTCATATGTAATTTGATAACAGGTTCCCATTGTCAGTAAAAATTTATTCAAAAAAGGGAGGTTATAATTAGCTTATTACCTCTCTTCCACCTATAAATCAGATTTTTTTTTTTTTTTTAGTTAGATGTCTAACATGTAATTTACAAGCATCTTGAAAACATATTTTAAAAGTGCACCTAGTTCTTAATTATCCATGGTAGTCTTAATATATTAAACTGAGATTTTTTTGAAATAATTTCCAATGTATTTGTCGTATATCAACATTCATTCTAGAATTAAATTTCTTTTGTTCTGTGTTCTTTATCTTATTTCTGATTTCCTTTAACACAAACCTCACAATTGAGCAGCTTTAGCTACATTATAGACACTTGGGTTTTAAGGTGATTGAGGCATTGACAACTGGTTAGACTTGTATTTAAACAAAATTCTCTTGTGCTCTAATGCTGTTCTGCTTGTATTTGTAATATTAGAAAGACATCAGTCTTGGTCTTAATTTGTTACGATATATCTGTGAGATCCTTATCTAGTCTTTGATTACATGATCTCATGTCACTTTTCTGTCCTACATCCTGTACTGAGTGCATCATGCTCACTGGAGGAGTGTCTACATAATGTGACGCTTTGTCCTTGTTGTTTCAGTAGAAGGCTCCATGTTTTGTCTATTGTATTATGTCCCACTCGGAAAACAAAGTGATTCCCCCTGCCCATGGAATTTTGTCTTGTGCTCAATTATTTTCACAGCTGTAGGAGATGAGGAGGTGGTATTTTTCCCAACTTACAGATGAGGAACTGAGGCAAGGAAAAGCTGTAGACAGAAGTACATAGAAGTACCTGCTAACTTTAGGAATTCAACATGAAACTTTTGGGCACTGAGTTTTCAGAATATTTAGCATTTTCTATCTTGAAAGCAAAGGATTGACTTCAATTTCACTGTAAGTGCAAGTGGAGCAGTAGAGATCAGATGGATCTATGTGCTGCTCGTTAAGATGAATGAACCTGTATCGCTCCACAGCTGTTACTGCCCTTTTAGTCTTTTACTCACTGTTGAACTGTTGCAGGGCTAGTGATAACTAGCAGAAAGAAGGGATGAGAAAAGCGTCCACCATGAATAATGTGGGGTTTTTTCTATTCTAAAAGTAAATTAATACCTCATCTGATGATACTTGGAGAAATGTGTTACCACTGACTCTCTGTCCTCCAATTTTAAAAAGTATTTATCTAGCATCTCATAGAACCTCTGCAATACAGATAGGAGGGTGATCCAGTATAATGCCTAAAACCTATTTGTTTACCTGAATTTGTGAGCTAATCCCTTCTTCTACTTTTTTTAACCATCTCATGCCTCATATGCTGTGCACATTATAGATGATGCAATAAATAAGGCAGGAACAGGCCAGGCTGTGTTATCCTTCATTGCATAATTCTGATCGATCCATTCATCCCTGATTTGAACTAGGCATAGATTTTTTTAGAGAAGATATGACACATAATATTATCGTACTCTTAAGGCATATGCACAAAGAGGCCAAGCTGCAGATTATAGGCAACTTTCTCTGTCACTTTCTAAATTGAATGCTAGATTATTTTTAACCTTAATGCTCCTTTTAACATTGAGGCTTCTTTTATGTATGTAATAGCTTTCACTTTTTTAAAAAAGTAAACTGCAACTGAATTTGGGGATCTTGGTTTTGTGTGTGTGAGTCTCAGCGTAGTTCTGCTTGTAGATGAGTCTTAAAACCATTTAATAGCTCTGTCAAGGGCTTGTGTCTTACACTGCCGCCGTGTTCCTGGGGCAGAACAGCAGCGATTCTCTCCGCTTCCTCTTATGTCTTCATCAGTGGCGGTTAGCTTGGCATGCTGTTAGGATGCTTAAAACACTTGTTTTGAGAGTGTGCAGATAGTCAAATGTGGGTAGAAAAACAAAACCGCTGAAGTGTTTAAAAAATTCCAGATGTTTAGCAATGAGCTTCAGAATCATTTTGCACGTCCAGGGATCTCCTGAACCTATTGCAGTTTATGTGTTTACTAGCCTGCAGTGAATCTGAGTCTTTCTTCAGTTTCTTCTGGACTTCATGTAAAATACTTGCATCCACTGGTCCTTTTATGAGGAATTCGACACATCTGCTAACTGTTGCATGGAAAAAGATTTTTATATTTTATATTATTTTAAACCAGATTCTGACTAGCTTTGTCATGCAAGTCCCTACTCCCTGAATTCGGGCTTATCACAAGTTCTTTCCACGTTTTCTGTCTTCCTGCCCAAAATTTTTTTTATTTTCACATTTCCCTGATTCCCTTCGCAGCTTGTCATCTGATGTATCTCTTCCAACCTCTTGCATTCCCACCATTTTGCTCAGTGATTGCATCACAGTTTGGATTTCTGTGTCCAGTAAGTCCTAAATTATCCTGCATCTATCTTCATGCTCCCCAATGCTTATTCTGGTGTAATGAGTGACCTCAAGTCTGACTTGTGGTCCCTCTGCATTGGATTCAGGCAGCTTCTGCCCCTTTACTGAACAGGACATGGACTTCATTCTCTCTTCTGGTATATGGATCTAATTCTCGTGTGAATATTCACCTTATGTAGAATCTCTGGGGAAATAAGTTGCAAGACCTCTTGCTGATTTAGTTGAGTATGTGTGAAATCTCTTGGAAATTGTTCCTTCTCCTGGCAGAAGACTTCGGGCCACAGCCAAAGGGTTTGTGTCTGGAGAACTCAGTGTTGGCAGCCAAGTGGCAGCCTTACGAATGCAGAGAGATTGAGAGACTACAGGTTAAGAAAAGGAAGCAGCGAGCCAGGAGGACCGAAGGCCTTCTAGGAACTAGGAAGGGACCATACAGAGCTGCCTGCACTGCAAAATCACTAGATTGCCTGAAATATGCCTGGAAATAAAGATTTGCCATTAAGGATACAATGTGAAGTGGGAGCTTTATTTAATAAAGCCTATCTTTGTTCTCTCTCACCTAGCTGTGATTTTCTTTTTTTTTTTTTTTCCCCCTAGAATTAATTATCCTATGTGGTAGTCTGATTAAATCCTGAATTTTTTCTTTAATTTAAAGAAATTCTGAAATTCCTTTTTTTTTTTTTTTCCCTTTCTTCTTGAGTTGCTCCAGACACGTGCATATTCTAGCTGTCATTTTTGTGGATGCTGAAATATTGTGGATGGATTTTCATGGGGTGGCAAAGTGTACATGCCTGGCACAAAGTTATTCCAAATCCGATGTTTTTTGTTCCCAAAACATGGAGTTGTAAAAAATTTCTGAAAAACAAGCTTTCCAGAATTTTGTTACCCATGAGCTAAGCCATTTTGGCTGTTAGTGAACAGAAATTAGGAAAAAAGTGATCCCAGGCAGATAGTTGGCTTGGAAAATTGCATTCGGAAGCTCTGAAATTTTGCAAGATTGTAAGAGCAGAAAGCAGCAATCTCTTACAGGAAAGATCCATAGTCTGCAGCGCAAGTGCCAAGAGCAGCATACAAGTAAATTTGAATAATACGCATTTTTGCATAATGTGATGTAGGTCTGAGCTGCAGCCTTTTGAAGAAAGCACGTGTGAGATGTACTTGCTCCCAGCTCCTGGCTTTCTCTTGGTTCTGCACTGATACACGGGCAAGATGCTACCATCAGGTGATCAGTGGTATCTCTTGCTCCAAGTTTCCACCAGCACGTACGGCTTCTAATTTGAGAAACAAAAGTAGGCTGGCACACCACTTCTTACAGATTGCCCCTAAAAAGGGAAGCGTTGGGCAGCTTTGATAACGGGTTTGCTCCTGTCTTTGCGTATTGCTCCTTTATATGTTCTAAATCTCAAAGCAAGTTTTTAATTTAGTTCTGTGTTCAATAGCTTAAAACAGATGCTCAAACTGCTTTTAAATGGGATCTATTGTTAATGTAAAGAGCTGTATCAAAACTAGTAGATATAATGAAAAATACAGCCCAACTTTGTAACGTCATGACTTTTACTAAATAAGGGAAATAAACCTAATTTAATTTACTGTGTGTTGGCTGTCATCACTATATTAAAGGTTATACTGGTATTTATGAAAAGTTGCTATCTCAGTAATTTAATCAACTTAATAACCTAAGACTGTGTAGGGGTACAAAGTTCAATATTACTTGTCTTGAAAAGAGCAAGTTCTGTTTTTGAAGCTATTTAAAATGCTATTCTAACAGCAGCAGTTAGAAACAGGAATGCTAGAATTAACAATTTAGTCATGCTAATTCATAGTATTGTGCAGGTAGGTTGTGAATTCTTAATCATATGGTTTTTAATAAACTATCTGCTATTGGTTTTGTGTAGATCATCCTTTGCAGGCTGGAAGTGCCAAGTGCAGGATAATTCAGTGAATGATGTGGACTATTTCAGCTTCTTGTTTTCAACCCTTATAGGTAATCCATGTGAATGTCATAATTCAGAATTAACAAAATGAAATTTGATTTGATAGTCAATTGCTGGTTTTAATTTAGAATAAATGGTGTAGTAAGTACTTCCTGAAAGAATTCTAAACTTGTTATGTATTTTTTTATGAGATACTGTTTTTTTTTCTCTTGATCTGATTTTTGACACTCTATTTTGACACTTTATATTGCCATTAGCCTGAATATTTGCATATATTTTCTTCATTGTAGCAACTTCCTTTGGAAAGTATGAGGAAAACCTAAATTCAGCAGATGACTTGAACAAGAATTTTTTTCTAGATTTAAGTAGATGGCTTTTATTGGCTCGTAACAATATAAATGCCTCTGGGATTTCCTGTGGACATGCTTATGCTATTAAAAACATTCCATCAGAATAAAGTCATCAAAGTACGTTGAAGTGAGCTGTCCAGGGTCAGCACGTGAGCAGAATTATTTCTGCTGCTATATTCTTACTCAGATATAAAAATAGTTGTATTCTGGGGTGATGCCACTTTGGGAAATTACAGTGGTTAAAATGGCATAATATTTCTGAGAAATATCTTCCATTAATTTGTCCTGTGGTAAAAAGAAAGTGTCTTTTCTTTATCGCCTCAGTCATTGATAATGTTCAACTACTTCGCTTTCAAAAATTACCTTTTTTTCCTAAAACAGTGAAGAGCGCGCTGTACTGATAACCGAGAAAGCAAAAGCAAAACCAAAGTGACTGTTTTGGAGCAGTAATCTAGTTTTGCTGGAACATTTAATACCTGGCTAGAAATAATTAGCCAAATGATTTTTTATTTTAAAACCTGAGGTTATGTTACAAGGTTACTGAGTTATTGTGAACACATAGTGAACTGTCTTGCATGATACCTGTTTTTTTTTCATTTTGTAAAGATACATACGTTGAAAATAGCAGCATAATGTGGGCCTCTTACAGTTTTTATACCACATTATAGTTTAAATGGGTATGCCATTGATTTTTCAAATATTTTTGTTTTCTTTCAGAAGTCAGAATTTGTGTTTTGATATATGTAACTTAAAATACCAAGCAAGAGCTTTTAACAAAAAAATGTTATGCAGATATAATTTAAAAGACAGTTTTTTGTCAATGATGCTGTTGAAGTAGAACAGTGTTTGGCTCGTTTTGTGATACTGTTGTACTGCTTCTTTTTCTCTAGGGTTTTCAAGAGAGGAGTTGACTAGTCTCCAGGGTATTAGAGGAAAGCCACACATTAGCCAGACACAGCTTTCACCTGTCCGTCTTTACCTAACTGATCTGGACCAGTTTTTACACCACTGGGCTGTGACAGAGGTAATACATCAACACTAATTCTAAATGACAGCATACAAACTCCGAGTGCTCTCCATCCCTTTTCCGCAGATGCCTAAATCTTGTTGTGAGTTGAGTTGAAAAAAGAATGAAAAATATAATAGCTGTCAAACAGCCAATGTTTTTCTATAGCCGTCAGACAATATTTTGAAGGAAGCTGCTTTAAAAGGTGAATGTTCAGACATGTAGTATGCAAGACAATACTCATGGAAAAAAATGGGTAGAAGCCTTGGTGGAAAATTCTTAAACACTAATAAGATTAAGACCAGCGATACGTTTTGGCTTTCAAAAACAAATTAATTGTAAAAATACTAATTATGAAGAGTTTCCTTTGAGAGTAAATTCCACTGTTAATTAAAAAGCATTTGCATTAAATGAGATTTTAACTTGGAAGTAATACTAAGTTGGCATTGGTTGTTATCTAGAATAACTTCTGATGCTTATTTAATCAAAATTTACTGGGATTGGAAACTCACTGTGAATTCAATTCCTGCTCATAAGATTGTAAGAACTGAAAGCTTAATTTTATTGCTGGTTCTAAAGGGATCTGAGCCACCTGATTTTTTTCAGAACAGGTGCATATTAGTCTTCATTCTGGCTCAACTCTTTTTGTTGCTTAGCCCACCGTAAACCACTTTAAGGGGTAAAATCATGTTTTAGTGAGATGCCAGTTTGACAGTATTTATGAAATCTCTGTCATGAATACAGAAAGAAGAGTGTAATATAAGTTCTTAGTTGTATGATTTATTCTGGGTTTTCATGGCAATCTTTGTGGTTCAAGAAAGCAGTATAGTAGATTTTTCTCTTCCAAATCATAAGTTTAAGTGATAATCTACTGAAACGAATGATAGTCTGAGGCATATATGGCATGTGTGCTATTATGTATCAAATAGTATTTTAAGCAAAGTTGTTACTGCTGTTGTTATGTTGGTACCATGACTGACACATATCTTCAGTCAGTTGGCCTGTGGAACAGCTAAACTTTCTTCCTAAGTTGTTTCACTTTGTCTCTTCTGGGCAGTAATGATGTCTTTTCTCACCAAAACACCTTTCTCCAGTATTGAAAGACTAGAATGTTTTCTCCCCCTGTCCTGTACAGAACACAGGATTGTTCCTCTGTGAATGCACCAGAGGGATTATTTGCAAGTGTTTCTCAAAGAGTTCACATAATCCTATACGTCTGAAGGATTTATTTTACCTGCTTCTGAAAATGCCACCCCTCGCATCCTCTTTCTTTCCTCTTTTTGCTTCTCTTCTCAAAGTTGGCTGAGAAACCGCACAATAGGAATATTTTCCCTTAGGAAAGGTGAAGTAGTTTGATTTGTAGATATCTTGTTTGTGCCTTTGGTTCCTGGTTGCAAGTTTGATTTACTTGTCCTGCCACGATCTTTTCAGTGCCATCAGGAGAGTCATTACTTTTCAGAAATTTGAGACTTGTTTTGTTAAGTATCTTTTCTTGGGAAAGATACAAGGTGTTCTCTCAGGTTCTCAGAAGTCATTAAGCAAAGAGCTGGATATCCTTGGTTAGTAATGAAAGAGGATTTGGACATCTTATGGAGCATTGCACTGCTCTACAGTTATGTGTCAGCCTAAAGTCTTTTCTGGACATAAAGTTATGAAAGAGAGAATGGGAACAAAAATCCCACGCATCAAAAATCTGTGTGTGAAGAGCGATGAGACCTTCTAGACCCACCTCATTTTGTAGACTCTTAGTCAAAGGGAGTTCTGGACTGCCGCTTGCAACTCTGAACTTGAGAGGGAGATTGGAGGCTTTTCCTCATAAACATGTTCATGATTGTGGAGAGAAAATTTCTAGTAAACTGGATTATATCGGATACACCCTAAGACATGATCAGGAATAGTCATCAAGGATTTATGGAGGGCAAATTATGCTCAACCAACCTGTTGGCTTTCTGCAACAAGGTGACTAACTTGGTGGGTGAGGGGAAAGCAGTGGATGTCCACTTAAAAAGAAAAAAAATCAGATGTTTAGGCTTTTAGATGACTGTTTTCTCTGTGTTTAAATATCTAATATAGTGCTGTGTTCATTAAGTTTTAGGGGGTTTCTGTTTTCCTTGTTGAGTACCATTCTCCAACCTCAAACATGTTGACCCATATTCTATTTCATGTTCAATTTGTAAAGAAAACATTCTGGGGACTGTAGCCCATAAAAACTTTGGGATTTGGAGGCTGGACCATTTTAAAGAAAAGAAAAAAAAAAAAAATCCTGGCTTGGGAAAAACCTTTCAGTTCAAGATGTGCCAAAAGTTGCACAGGAATACTTTTTGTAGAGCAAGTAGTTTCCACCAGGTATTCAACAACCTACTCTCCTCTCAAAAGAAAATAAACCAAACAGCAACAGAAAAACCCCAAACGCAGAGCTGCAGCCTCTGGGGAGAAGAAAACTGCCAGCAAATTATGAGGCTCTTCTAGGACGTCTTGAAAGACAGTGTGATATGATAGCTCTATGTGCATTGAGTTTGAGGGAGGTAGGTTTGGAGACCGCTTTCTTCCAAGTGGGCATAGTTCAAGGTATGACACAATTTCAGAATCAAAATATCTTTAGCTGTGACAGAAAATTATTTTGTTTAAATAAAGAAGTGTTACAGGAAATAATAAAACCCAGCTTGAGTCACGCTTTTGGTAGAACTGAGTGGAGCGGCACAGCTTTTGAATGCTGAATCTTTCATGCTTTCCCTTGCTGGATAAGAAAGTTTATGGTGATGCTATAATGTTAAGCAAAATATTTGTAGTAATTTAAAATAACCTAGTAAGTGAGAACAGCCCTCTGTTGGCTGCAGAGCAGACAGCATTCAGGCCTCTCTACTTTATGTTGACAATTGTTCATTTAAAAGAGTTCTTATTGTGTAGTTGTAATTCAGGTTTTCCTCATAACAGAAAAATACTTCATTGTGGATGAAAATAAATAAAGAACTGATGGAATTACGATTTGACAGCCTAGTTTCCTATGAATAAATGAGACTAGTGATCAGATTATTATTATTATTATTATTATTATTAGTCCATGCTCCTCTTTCTTCTCTTCCACCACTAGTTTTGTCTAAACCATTGGCTAGTTTTTATCTATTTGCTAAAAGAATAAAGTTGCAAATACTAGTTGCCCGTACGTTTTATGAAAATAAGCAGGTGGAAGGGAAAAAACTCTAGCTTAGCTTAGCACAAGGCAGCTGATGACTCGGTTTCTGCATCCTGCCTGGCAGCAGCCGGCTGGGCAGCCTGCACGTGCATCACCCTGGACCAGGCTCAGCAGGTGCTGTCGCTTGGCCCGCGGGGGTATCGGGGGCTGTGAGGCAGGAGCAGCTGGGATTATGGGGCTGAGGAAATGGAAGGGATGAAGGGTCCCAGGTGTGAATCTGCGGGAGGCCACGGCTTGTTGGCTTTATTGCTTGCTGCTCGACTTTGTTTTCAAATTCAGAGAAAGGCAGCCCCAGTTTTCTGTCACTAGCTAGCTGTACTGTGGTACAGTCACTGCTAGCTGTGCAGTGAGTGGTATGTGCTTCTAATGGTAATGAACTGTAAGAGGGAATTTGATGTATAACATATATATACACACCAGAGATGCAGAAGGAGAAGACACATGCCTCTGGAGAAGGAGCAAGTTGTAAAGGAAAAGAATAACTTGAGGCATTTTCAAATGGACTTTTGGAGTGTGTTATAATATAACCAGTGCAGTTGAGTAGCATGTGTCTCACCGTAATTGGTGAAAAGGCCAAACAAATGCACTTCTGCTAGGAGTTAATGCTTTTAGGTGGTTTATAACAAAAACTGGTTTGAGATGGATACTAATTGTAACTTTTTTGTCTAGAGAGTGGTAATTGGTATAGCGGAAATATGAAGCCATGTTATTTTTTTGTGGAAGCTTGTAGGTAATGGTGATTTGCACTTAAGGAGCAATGCTTAAGAAAAATGTCCCTTTAAATGCCATGTTGTGTAGCTGTAAAGGTTAATCTTCACATTTGTTCTAAAAGATAAGTTAAATGTGGAAACCTTGGTTCGTTTTCTGGAGCAACTTCCACTTAAAATGACTTCTGCCTTATTAAAGCCAATTATTTAAAATTGTACCCCTGTAGCTGAAATAGATGGGGCTCCAGAATAAATGGTTGCAGCCTTAGGGAAAAGGCTTCAGTCTTTGTTCATTTAAACTGTGCCTATAGTGTTTTTCGGTAACATTGTTCACTCCTCTGTAATTGAATTGCTCTGCTAGTATCGAATGAAATAGCGCCAACAGGAATGAACAGTTTAACAAGGTAACAGTGTATACATGATAATTTCTGTTGTTGTAATATTTGATGTTTGTAATACTTGAACATTTTGGAGGGGGAAAGCAAATGATAATTCAAAAGTTCTGCTCAAAGTCGAGATTCTGGAGTTATATTGAGCACATAGCTGACTTGAAGAAATAAAATACTCAACGTTCAAAAGCAAACACTAGGGAAGGTCAGCTGCTTTTAAAAGCAGTCTTGAACTCAAAAATCTTGGGATGCATATAATGTAATATACTAATGTGTGTCAGAAATGGAGAAGTCTTGTAAGTGAAATAGAGTTGGGAAGGCTGTATCTGCACTGATATGCTATGGAAAATTACGACAAATCATTAAAGATAGGAAGTCAATGCATGTAAATTAAAAGTCCTGCAAGGATGTTTGTCTTGAGAAGTAAATGGTGGTGTTGCAGTGCTGAAGCTTAACTTTAAGCGGAGATTAACATTTCAAAAAACCACTGAATTTTTAAAATGAAGATTTTGAGTTGAAGTTCCTATAAGATTTCAACTTGGGGGCTTTATTGAGATTTCCAGATTAAGAGTTACATTGGGGAGAAAAAGCAGCTGAGGGTAAATAGTATCCCTTTTGAACTAGAAATATGCTATAATTTTTACCCTCTTGAAGGAGGATAAAAAATTCTATGTAAGCCCATTAGTGTTTTGTAAAACTACATCGTATCCAAGTTTAATGTTTAGAAATGAAACAAATGTGATTTTTTTCTTGAAAAATAATGCAAATTCCAAAGAAACAGAAGAGAAATTATATAAAAAAATGCAATGCCTCCTAAAATGAATAAAGCTGTTTTTCAAAGGTCTCTTCCATAATTTTTCTTAAGATATAAAACTTAAAACAAACCTCAAAAACAACAACCAAAAAAAAGAAAAAAAACCCGCAAAACCAAAAAAACCCCCCCAAAACTCAAACAACCAAAAAAACCTAGTAAGACCTAAACACCATAACACAAACGCCTGAAAAACCGGACTTGATCTTCAGTTGTGCTCCGTTCTGCCTGCTTCCAGTGTGTCTTGTGACATTTTATAGCTGGGAGCTCACATGTTACTCCGTGTAACTAATGTAAATTAACATCTCCACAGTCTCTGTGCATTATGCTATAAATTCACATCCTGGTTTGTGATACCTAAACTAAATTTGCTTAAAAAGACAGGCTTTGTGGGACAAGAGCTAGTTTCCCAAGTGTACGGTTTTCTGTGTTTTCAAGTCCTTCTGTCTGGTGAGGGGACAGGCAGGTGGATTTGGAGACTTGCACATCAGACGTTCCTTTGACTGTCCTGCATGTGGTCTGACAGGGCGGCATCCACGAGGAAGAGGAATCGGCCGTGGTGACATTTTATAGCTGTGAGGAAGCTGCAGAGCTGTGAAAGAAGGGCTTGTTATGGCTGCAAGAGGATGAAACAAAAGCTTCTTGGGTAGCAAAGCTATTTCATGGTGTCCTTTCTTTGAATTTTGTTAGTAAGATAGCTCTGAGAAAAGAACCAGACCTGTGCTGTTTTTCAGGTACGGCTTCATCTCCTCCTGGATGGCACATTAGCTGTTGAGCATAAAACCTGGTTTTGCTCACAAAAGAATAATATTTTCAGAAGTGCCCGTCACTTAGTGAGACAGTAGGATTGTCTCTGGCCCATAGTTCTTTGCCTCCTGGCACCATACTTTGCTGGTACCAAGATCTAAACACGTGATCAAATTGTTGCACAGTAGGTGAGCAGCGGTGATTGCCACCCATGTATTTGTGTCCAGTGGCAAATAAAGATAACTGCAGTTGGTTTAGTTGACTTTTAATATAGGTTTAACATCAGACACTGTGCACAGGCTAGGAATCTGCATATAGACAATCGCTACAGTTCAACAGGTACAAGATAAGTTTGTATGCTGTAGTTACTCTGTTTCCGATCCAGCAATTAACTGTGTTTCATAATCCTGAAGTCTTTGGAAATACATACTCTATCAAAATGTGGGACACAATACATGTTCCTAAGCATTTGTAATTCTTAAACAAGTTTCTGCCTTCCTGTTCTGCTATCCTGTATGTAAAATTAGCCCCTTAGTGGGCTTCTTTTTCCCCTGTTGCCCACCTGTGTATTGTTCTCCTGCAGACTCCGTTCCTTCTTTTTGTCTCTTTTTTTAACCTAGGTTTTGTTTTGTTTTATTGTGATTGTGTGTGTGGGGGGGTTGTGTGTGGTTTTTTGTGGTGTTTTTTCTTTTTTTCTGGAGTCACTGAATCAGGAATACCTTTCACATCCGCCCCTGTGAGCTTAGCCAAGGCAGATGAACAAAGATCTCTTGTTGTACACAGCTTTCTCAACAACTCAGGGCACTGTTAATATTGCCCTGTCAAATCAATTTATTTCAGAAAGAGAAGCAGCACCTGTCAAGGGAGTACACCGCCTGATAAGCTAGGGTGCTTCGGGGGAAGCTGGCCAAGCTTCAGACGACAAGCTTCATTGCCTGCCCCATCACCTGAAAACTTCTCGTTTTCTACGCTCTGCAGTAACATGTTATACTGGATAGAGTCCCGCTCGAAACAGTCATTTCACAAGGGCTTGGGAATTGACTGCAGAACAGCCTGTTACATTTTAGTTACCCATGTTTGAGGTAGATGTCGATGTGAATTGAAAAATACATTTTAAAGTTCACATTAGGATATAGTGTCTGGTGTGTGCCAACTTTCTTTTTTAATAAAATCACTTCTCTTGGGATCTGAACTGTCTTTGGTCTCACTCCATATAGTGGCTTGCTAAAATACTTGATCCACTATTTTTTCTGCTTTCTTGGTTCCTCTCTGTGCTCACACTTATGTGTGTCTTCAGAGGAAGGTATTTTTCTTTGAAAAAGAGAGTACTTCACAGCATGATTAAGCTTGAAATTATATGCAGATTTCCCCCGGAGAGTTCCTGATAAAATATTTCCCTTGAGGCTTTTTGAGTCAAGAATCTATCACGTTACGGGAAGCATTGGGTGATTTAGGGAGTGGGAACAGTTAAATAACGAACAAAACATTACTCTCAGTTCATCATTTATGTGTGTTCCTGTTGCCATGAGGGCTCAGATTGAGACTGGGCTTCCTTGGTTCCTCCCAAGTCTGCCTTTTGGAGTGGAGAGCATCTTAGAGATAAGCAATATTAAACTGATGGATTCCTCTGATTGTACATTAGAGCTATGAAAAGCCTGTTTCACGTTGGATTAAGAGTCAGTTGGGTTGGCTGTCAGCAGCAAAAATGCTTTTACTCATCCAGTTGAAGACGAGTAAAATACTCCGTGGTGGCAGGATCTCCAGAAAGCCGAGGGAGTGTTCCTGGGCTGCATTCCCAGCCTTTTTTTTTTTTCTTTTTTTACCCTTCTGCTTTTCCATTTTAGCTGGCTACTGTTGGAATATGTCTTCAGTATGGCAGGCAAGGAGGCCTTGTGTAGTAACAATTTCCTGAAGCACTAGTAGGGAACCTGCTGCTGTAGTTGTGTGGCTCATTAGTAGGATGGGTGGTTGGGCTTGTCTGATCAATAAGGTTTGGTTTCAAAAGCTGCCAATGGATTATGAAGCTTGTAGTATTTGCTGCATAATGCTAACAGTTAATCCCTGTATTTAAGAGAATGCTTTTCTTTGGCTTAATTTACTGAAGTGGATATTCAAACAAAATTAAAAAGGAAAAAAATCCCCAAAACCTCTAAATCTAAACCAGTTACAAAATACTTGTCTCAAAAAGGTATAAACTCCCCCTATGATGAGAGATGCTTATTCTCTGTCCATTCACTTCAGTAATACTCTGAAACAAAACTACTCTGGCTTTAGTCCAAAACCAATCTATGAATGCACCAAAAATGTGATAAATGCTAATCAAATGTAAAATAATGAATCAGCAGTGACATTTTATTATGGAAATTAAACATCATGCAAACCCTTGCCTGAGGAAAATAAATTGTCAGGAAAAATACTAATTTTCATGTGATAATTAAGTTTTCTTTGCTTTCATTTCCAAGTCTAATAACATTTCAGTTTCACTTTTTATAACAGGCATTTGTTATGAAAGCCGTTTCAAGTGGGATTTAATTTATGGAATTGAAAAGGATTGCCACTCCCACTTAATCGTAGGAAAATAGAACTGGATGTAGGGAATGGTTGTGCTATTTTGAGGGTCAGAAAGATCTAAAAGGTTGAAAAATGAACTTGCCAATGCACTTTACCACTGCCCTTTTAAACAAGTATGCTGCTTCAGTGGTATGATGCCCAAGTGTTGGTGAATTGTACCTGTTATGAAATGCTCCTGCAACTTGTCATCTCAGGGAGAGCCTCAGTGGACTGGTAGGCCTGTTCTAGGGACGTAGTCCTAAGAGTGAAATATTAATAATAGTTTTATTAATAACAAAACCTTATTTTTCTGGGTGGACCCGGTGGATTTGCCTTCAGGGTCTTTAATTTGTTGACCTCACGTGGGTATGTATTGAATTAGAAGGCATCTTCCTAGCTTACTGTGTCTAGTCTCATGTGCTCACAAGCATGTGGCATACCCCATTTGCAAACTTCCTGAGCTTTGTCTTACGAGCAACAAATGTCTCCTGCGTTTCCCTTTTCATAATCATCCTTCCCAGTTTCGATCTCATCTGCATTCCCAGCCAGCTACGATCATCGTTATTTTTTGTTGCTGTTTGGTTATATTTGTTTTCCTGCAGCGGTTTTCACCTCCTTGCTGTATTTGTAAGTAGCAGCAATATCCCTTCTCGGGTATAGTTTTGCCAACCTAGGCGGGTTAAGTTCTTTCCGTTGACACCTGTAAGACAGGATCTCTATTTGTGCAATTTTTCTATGCCCGTTCAGTTTGAATTTACCTTTCTTGAAAATGAGTGACTCCTATTTTGCACAGTGTGTCAGAAGTAGTCTTAAGTAGTAGGGTCTTATGGAGTAGTATTGAACAGACGATCAGTACTCGTCTGATTACTTCTGTTGTGATGATCTTTATTTTTCCACCTTTATTTTGACTACCTTGTGGTCAATTATGCAGAGAATGTTCTCCTCATTTCCAACTGTTAAAACTCCTAGCTGCAGAAGTTTTTACTAGTCTCCAAGTGCATGACCCGCTGCTTTTGTTTCACTGAATTTTTTCTGAATCTGTTACTCATCAAACCCATGCGATCTTTTCTATAGGTTAGTCCAGTCCTGTCGTGGCAGTGTTTTTCAACTTTAAGCTGTCAGCCGACAGATTTCATCAGTGTAGCTTTACTTCTTATGTAAGTGTTACTCATTAAAATACTAGGTCAGATGGGCATCAGAGTTTGTCCTTAATGTGACAATCCCCAGCAGTAACCTCTGTCTCAGCTTGACTTTATTTCTTACACTGCTAATACGCAAATGTTTTGAGTGCGTTTCTTGGGAATATGCCAGAGTACTTCATATTTTATCACTTTCAAATTGCAGTGTACAGAAGCACTACCATATCTAGGATGGAGTACACAGTTTTAATAATATTATTTCATTATTAAGTAAATCTATAGTATCAAAAATAAGGGTATTCAGTGCAAGAGTATCTATAAAATTGTCTTTTAAATAGTTCTACTAGTCAAACAAAATACTTGTACAATTACACCTGTAATACTGATTAACACGAGCAGCGTCCTGCCAGCCTGACAGTATTATGTTCTGTCAAGCAGATGCATTAAGGATCTCCTGAATTTGGTCAGCTTAAGCAGGGCTAAAAGCATTTGTGGCATGTAATTTTGAAAAAAGCTGAGCACGCTTTTATGTCACCACAAATGATACTGCTTGGCCATTTCTGATTAAACCAGGCTGGCATCCACATTACCTAGTATTGAGTTTTCATACCACAGGACCTTGAGCTAATGGTTCTTTTCCTAACCTTTCCTTTCCTTGGGGTCTCTCTTCAGCTGGAAATGTTGTGGACTATTATTTTTGACAGAACATGGGTGATGTTTTCTATTTTGTCATTATTGTTTAGGTGTCTTGACCTGCCCTGATTCAACTTAAGTCTCAAAACCAGGACACTATCACTGAATTTAATCCCTCAAGTCAGATCATTCTGTTAAAGTTTTCTTTAGCTCTTTCTTCAGTCAGCAAGGTATCTTAGAGGAATGGTTTTTGCTTAAGTCGAGATATTTGCAAAACTTGGGGACTTAAATTCTTCCCTCCCTCAAACGCCTGATCTTGCTGTTCTCTTTCTGATTCCCTTAAGCACAAACAGAACATTTCATTCCTTGTGTATTGGTTCTTCAATCTTCCTTGTCCTTAGCAGGACGTCTTGACTGCTGATGGTCTAATAACGTGCTCACGCTGCGTGCGTTGCTTTCTGGAGACTTCAGTTGCCACTGGGATAAGCAATGAATGTAAACAGAGGGAGGTCATCCAAGCTCTCTGACTAGTTTGCAAATTATTGAAATAGGTAGGAAGGAAGAGAGGAACAGAAAGCCATCTGCTGAGGATTGTAGTACAGCTTACTAGCAGATCTACTGGAGCTCTGGTTTCTTCATCCTATCCAGGAGCCATATAACATTTCATGGGGTCTTGGTCAACTCTTTTTTTTTTTTTTTCTTTTTTCTTTTTTTTTTTTGTTGCTTTCTCTCCCCCCCACCCCCCTTAACCTGGCCATTCTCACTCATATGTTTTTTACTAAAAAATGAAGATCTGAGTTTTCAGTTCACTTTTTTTTTAAAACCTCTTTCCGTCATGCCTCTGGGCAGCTAATACAGTTTGCTAGTGCCTGATTATATAAGCACCAGAAAGTTTTTGGCAGTTCATAAAACAAGATTTCCCTTTGTAGTATTACATTTCGTATCATCTTTGAATATGACATTTTTGGCAGTGTAGAGGAAAATAAGTTGGAAATGGATCTTTGCTACTTTCTTCTTTTGTTATATTATTTTTCTGTCCTGTTTGATTGTGATTCTTCTGTTTCATGCTTGATAACGTTATTTGGGAAGCTGTTTTCTGAAATTCTTCAGCTCTGAGGGAAGGCATGTGGAGGCTTGGTGTGGCGCTGTAGCTGGACAGAGTATTTTTGGCCTTCTGCTTCTATCAGATAGGTAAAAGAAAGTCACTACCAAAAAAACTAGTGGTGTAGGCCGTCATCTCTTTAAACACCAAACAATTTATGTTGACAATGTTAGTCTTATACACTGTAAAGAATCAGTACTTTGAGACAAAGCTGCCATGTGTCCCCGTAGGTACTTTGTATTTAGGTCTGTCAACAAAGTATGACGACACAGTGAATGGTTGCTGGTTGCATTAGACTACTCAAATATAACTTTGTTTTATTTAAACAGATGATCTGTCACAGCTTGTCCACTATACCTTCACAAAGTCAGTGTTTTGACATTCTCCAGACTGGCATCTGTAAATATCTGGTAAGTACCATTTTGTCTTCTATGTAGCTTCCTTGTGATAAGTTTTGTAATGGTCTCTTAACCCTCAAATTCACTTATTCCATATATTTCATGTATAATTTCAACATTCGCGAAAATTTTCAACAATATAAGCGGAGTTTTAAAAAAAAAAAAAAATCTAATAACTGTTGGTGTCCAAACTTCCATGGATTTTTTTGCTCTGCTTTGTGAATAGTTCAGCTTGTTTTCAAGCCAGGACAGCTGTAAATGAGAGGTTTCTTGGTTTGGTTTACTTTTCAAAAGAGTGACTAACAGCTCTAGATGAGTTTTACAGACTGTCTTCTCCTTCTAAGCCGGAATGCTCCCTGAGCTGAGGATGGGGATGGCAAAGCCAGAGCTGGGTAACGGAATTTTAAGGGACATAATTTGCAGTTACCCATGATGCTGCCTGCCAAGAGGCAGGACTGTTCTGTCCTCTCGAGATGGTTCTGCGATCTAACAAGTATCTGCAGTTCCCTGTGTGGAGGCCTACTGAAAAATTACTAGACCAAAGCTTCCATAGGGAGTAGCTTACCTATAACCGTAGTCCAGATTTTTGAGGGTAGGTGTTGTCTTAAATCACAACTTTTAAATCAGCTTATGCGTTCTACTGCACTGTCCCTTTGAGAGCAAACAGTTAAGTGGATTTTTATAGTTGATTAGACTGCTGCCCAAGATCTCTAACTGGATGATGACACCTAACAGGAAGGAAAGGCACTGTGTAGGCAACATCCTATATGGGGATTTATTTGAGCAGTCTCATCTACTGGATTTGTATAAATTGGAATGTCTGTGTTCACATCATCTTCCAGACTGGCTGACTGGCACATTTCATCAGCAATGTTGGCTAATTTGATCTTCAGGATGCTTCTTTATGTGCAGACATCTGTCTAGCTTACTATCATTATTTCCTGCTTGTGGTTGGTCAGGAACATCATTATGAGTTTTCATTATTTAGTGCCTCAATGACCTGTAGTATTCAGCAGGGTCTTGGTGACAGTTGCAGTCCATCCTCTGTCACGCAGGAACGCCATCCTTCTACCTCTGCAACTGGCTGGTGCAGGGTCAGCTCGGGACGGTGATCTGCGCTTGTGGCCTTGAAATATACCTAGTGTCTTATATTGGAAGTATTTAAAAGTTTGAACCCATCATTGTTCTTTATTTTTTACCTCTTATGAGTAATCATATCAATGAAATACATTCCACATTTCTGTAGCTTGTACTTTGTTGATCTTTTTCTAAACATTTATAAAAGAAACAGCTGACCTTGTTAAGTGAACCAACTGCCTCTGTCAGCTTAAAACAATGTACCTGCAGGTGCGCAAATTAGGCTACTCTAAAACTCCTTAAATTAGTTTTTTAATAAGATAAATGGTGCCACATTAGCAATGCATGATTTTTTTTTTACGGCTTTAGAGAACAAAAATCTAGGATGGTTACTCAATAGCACTTCAAAATTTAAACTGCTTTCTAATTCACTGCCTCTATTCAAAAATGATATTTTTTTTAATTATTTATCATGCCTATAAAATCCTTACTCAAGATGATGTTTTCATTTTAACAACAGAAGAGTATCACCCCAGCTGTGGGCCCACCATATGTTTCATTAGCTTTAATTTAACTTGGCTCATAATGCTGTCATTCCTGTCGAGCCTGTCGGATTTCTAAGGAGACTCACCCTGATGAGGATCCAGTAGAAGCTTTTCTTTCTGGAGAGTAAATCCGAGTTTCCTTCTACCTCAGTGACTGCTCACTGCCGCTTCATGACACGGAAGGGCTGCTCTGTCCCATGATATATGCTTAAAAGGAAAGACCTGTCCAAAAGATTCTGTTTGTGCCGGTACCATCGTTCAGAGCAAGGCTCAAAGCAGTAGTTTTTTTAAAATATGTTTGAGATGAGTGTTTATTTAGAGGGGATGGAACGAAGATGCCTGTTTAACCTTCTGTTCGTATGGGTGGCAATTTCTTAGGAAAACAGGGATTTGAAAAAACGCAGTAGCGTGTAGAACTTGAACAGAAACAAAGTAATACATGTCATGATATGAAAGAGATTTGTTCAGCTCTAGGCATGCTTGTATACCAGCAAAAAAACTTGTGTATAAAGTGATGAACTTGGGTTTTTTTTTGTTTAATACAGGTTGGATTGGTTGTAATACCCGATAGCACAGCTGGATCTGTTTTATGTGCCATAAATAAGCTCTTGGATCAAGCTTGCATCCTAAGTGAAAACCTGCACAAGTTCTTAGCCTCTTGTTGTTACAGTCTTCTGTACTTTCTGCTAACTTTAGACAAAGAGGATGCAGAACATGTACAGAAAAGGTAATGCTGCTTTTCTTACCATGTGAATTGTCTCTGCCTTTATACCCACAAGTATTTAGAGCTGTAAAATGAAAGGATACCCCCCCAATTTATTTTGCTGTCTTTTGCTTACTTCAAAACAGTACTTGGATTTAAGATGCAAAGTTAGCTGGAATTATTTAAAACAATAACTGAAGAAGGTTTCATCTCACGTTGTTCCAGTTAGATGTCAGAACCATCCTGACCTTAGAAAGGTGGATATTTATACCTTAATCTTTAGCTTTAGCCTTTAGTTGCATTAGATACATTGAAAAGCAACATGCTTGTACTCTTAACTGACTGATATTTCAGCTTTAACAAAACTTTTCAGGCATCATTTTATAGATTGCAAATCCATTTGATTTAAAAAACCAAAAGCTACAGATACCAGATTTAAATAAGTTTATTTACCTGTATAACAGAAATGTCTTTAAACAGATTAAACTTCAGATTTTTCCTCTAACTATTCCATATACAGGAAAGTTGTTCAAAGGTTACTTAAAATTCAAGACGTGTTTTTAAAGCTGGAGTCCTCCTTCACTTACTGTATTTAATGACTTGCATGTCACAAAAAGCTGATTCCGTTGTTTCATTTCTTATGAGTCTTAAATAAAGATTCACGTATATGTGAACAATGACTGAAAGAAAAACCTCTTCCCAGCTGCATCAAGCAGAAATTACACTGCGTAAGAGCTTTAGCAACATCTGTAGCTCCAGGGCAGGACCTTAATTTTTTTTTTCCAGTGCTGTACATAATTTTAGAATATTTTCAAGTTTAGCATTTTCTGGTACAAATTTTCTGCTTCGGCACTAATTACGGTGAAGGCAATTGGCATGACTGAATTCAGAGGCATGTTTACTTGTACAGCTATGAGGCAGGTTCACAGAAGCATACTTGAAATACGTGTCCTGGATCATTTCAATTTTTGTTCTCCTTTCCTCTCAGGGATATGCTGTGGGGATCATGTATTTCTGCATTAGCACTCCTGCCACGGTTACTGAGACTGATGCTGCAAAGCCTGCAAGTGAGCAGGATCTGTCGGGAAGAACTGCCCGTTGTTGCTCAGTTGCTTCGCTTACTGATGCAACATGGGCAGCTCAGGAGCCATATGATCACAAATGAATTTCTGGTGCAACAGATTATCAAGGACATCATGGTATGAAACTTCTTGTTGTTTCCCAGAGACTACAAGGACGTACTTCATGTTTATGTTTAAAAATTATTGCAAACCCTGAAGAACAGACGTTTAGCAAAACACAAGTCATGGTTGTCTTTTATTTGTCTTGGAAGCGCAGGCTGTGTAGCAGGTAGCTACTTGTCCGAGCTCCTGTGGTCATTGCAGAGATGAGACAGTTCTGAAGTTTAGCTTGCACCAGTCCAGCGGCCCTGGACAACACTTGGCTTCCTACCAAAATGCACGGGAAGCAGATTACCCACACAGCCTGTCTGAGGGAGAGCTGTCGAGAATAAGAAACTAGTCTTTTCTGTTTATTGGAGCCGGGGTATATAGGTGTACGAAGGTGTTATTAAATCAGACAAACTCTCTTAAATATGTACAGTGCAAAAGATACTCTCTTTCAAATATAGCAAAACCCAGCGCTTCTATTGACACGTCTACGTTCCAGTGGTTTTGAGACTATTAGAGTTGCTTCTCTCTTCAGAGAAAAAATCTGAAACTGCCTTTGCACAAAGCTCTTACTAGTTTTGAGCAGAGAGTTTGTACGTCCCACAGGTTTCAATAAGCCAGACGTATCCATTAGTACCTTTTAAAAGGCCTGATACCAGAAACATAACCTCAGTGGTGGCGAAAGCAGATGTAAGAGAGTATCGTGCAAGTTCTCGCACAGAGAATGAGGTGGTTGGTTTCCTTTGGTGTTGAAATGCCTCAGCCAGTTTTTGTGATGTTCCACTGCGGGTGGCTGGTGGTTGTTGTTGTTGGCGTTTCTTTTAACCTCTTATGAATGCTCAGGAGAGTGAATTACTGGACCGTGGGCTATGTTGGTCTGTTGGTAGCAGTTCTCATGTAGACTGGGGTATTGAGCTCTCCTGCTTTAGTAGAACCATGCTCATTTGCATTTTAGTTGACTATAAATTGCAGAATTGGAAAGTAAGCAAGCCACTATAATTAGCAGTAAGGAAATCACATCTGGTGTAATTCACACACTTCACACTGCAACACTGACTTAGTGTACCAAGTAGTAACACTTTAGTATTTCGGCTTTAACAGATATACCATGTTGAGATGTATAAATGAGAAGAAAAACGTGACTGTGTGCAGGTGAACAAGGCCATCTCGTACCTTTAACAGTGCACCTGATTAACTGTAAAAACAAAGCGAAGCTTTGCAAGTGCTGTCGGTGAAATTGAGTTTTACCTTTTTTCCCCTTCTTTCTAGACACTGAAGAGTGGTGAAGTTCAAGAGCAGTGGCTAACAGACCTCCATTACTGTTTCAACATCTACCTTGCCTCTCATCCCCAGGGACCTGGCCCTATAAACGCGGTATATTAAAGAGGTCGCACTGCATTTATTGTAAAGCATTTACTTCTATTTAGTTTTGAATGGAAGATGTTGGAACAAAGCTTGTCAATTTTTTTGTAAGTGAAACAGAATAAAAATTTTACAAAGAACTGCATACCTCTGTTGCCTTTCTTTTCAAACAAGTAGACGTTACTGGAAGTTGTTTTAGTAGATGTGGTGACCACAGTAAGGGGTCTTAAAGAAAATCCAGTCTCCTTGAAGCTTAAGTGCTTGCAGAGAAACAGACTTATATTGACTCCAATCATCTATTATTTCAAAGCATCATATTAATTTAAAAAATTATGTAACACCAACTAGAAGAAGAAACAGAAAACAATATACTTTGAAACTAGAGTTTTTTGCTGAGTTCATATTTTTAAATACTCTGTGCAAAGTAAATACTGTACGCTGGCAGCTCCAAAGCTGTTAGAAGAACAAGTTTTCTTCTAGAATAGGTCCCATGTTTTCTTGCTTTCTGTAGAAAGTCTTTTTGTGCATGTATAAAAATAGTTATTAGTATGGAAAAAATTGGTGATAATCTCAAAGGGTAGAAAACACACCCCTAGCAATTTCCATAGGCTGTGGAAAGCAATTTACTTACTGAGTGTTTTTTGTCAACATCTCTACTTTGCCTTCCAAATCCATAGCTAGCTAAGAAACAATTGTTTCTTTAGTACAGAAGTGGATCATGAAGGCTGTTCTTCCCTTCCTGTTTGGATTTTGAATACATTTAATAAATTTGAGGTGAAATGGAACAGCAGTCTTTCAGAACTGTTACATCTTTAGTACAGTTTCCCTCTCCTTTGAAACTGCATTTGATGAACAAATTCAAAATTCCTACTTTTGACAACGGAAAACTTTGGAAGCCCCTGCAACTCTATTGTAATGCTGGGCTTAGTGCTTCATTTTCTGTTTCCAAATGCAATTCAGATTTCATGCTGTCAGTAAATAAATTAACAGTTGCATTTAAAAACTAATTTGTACACAAAATAAAATGAGTCCAACTCCTTAGAATTCTGCTTGGCATGTAATGCTGAGATAATACAAAATTGAAAATGTGTTCAAGTTTAATATGTTGTAGATGACTTGTACATTATGAAAGATAACAGTTGTACCGGAATGTACTTTTTAAATTCCAAACATTCAGTTTTGCTTAGTGCTTGAGTCTTGTATTTTTTGATTTTGCAGCAGTGGTTGGTCTCATGTTGTATGAAAATTGCTTTGATTTTCCCATGTTCTCCAGCAAATTAACACAGTGTAGGTTGTTTACTGTAAAAGAACAAAATGGTTTTGATGAGTAACTCTAGTGGATAAATGGAAGTTTAATCTACACTGCATTCTAGATTTCATAAACAATGAATCTACCAGGAAAATAACATGCCTTTTTCCTGACATCTCACTGTTGATTATCTGTAAATAGAGTTCGGTTTCTGTGGCACCCGGTACAGCTTACAGGGAATGCTACTGCATATGTTTAACGCAACCTATAATAATGGAGCTTAACTGGAGATTTACCCTCATAAATGAATGAAGGTTTCCAGGCTGACGGTTCAGTCACTAACACAATGCTCTTGGCTGTTTGCTGAAGAGCAAGAAGAGATTTTGTTGAGCAATATTTAGCAACGTTAGGTACTGGGTCATTTCTAGAAGGTAGGGGAAACTAGTCCAGGGCTAAAGCAAGTACTCTCTGAATTATTAGAAAGCAGAAATGAATGTCAGCTGACCATTCTCTTCAGTTTTGAGTCTGGCTGAATGTCCGGACTCATTCAATGTTCTGATGTACTGTAAGGTGCTACAAGTAATATGTGTGTTTTCCTTTCCCAGTTTTGTAGAGATTGGATGCAAACATTTCAGTGCTTTATCCCATTCTAGCCAGGGTCATCCCAAGTGCATATCTGAACATTTCATGGAGGGGGTGAACCCAGCACATCTTAAGGATGTCTTTCTAATGCCAAGAATTGCAAACCCTCCTCCTTTACAACTCTATAAACACACTTTAATGTCCACAGTGAAATAAAAAAATGGGCTTATCTGTCTGGCCTGCTGCAGAGAGCCTCTTTAAATGCCATTTACTGAATTGACAAAAGGCATCTAATTAATAAAAACATATATTAAAAAGGGAACAACTTTCAGGCTCCAAAATGTTTTAATTGTAACAATCATAAAGGCCCTATTTGCCGGAACGTTTCAAAGCACAATCATAAAGGCCCTATTTGCCGGAATGTTTCAAAGCACCTATCCACTGTCTGTCTACCCCACTGCAGGCTCCTTTTCTACCTGTCACTCTCTGCCCCCCTTACTTACTTGTACATTTCCTTTCAATACCTTCTGCGTGTCCCCACTCCAAAGTGTTTGGTCTGCTTATGCCAGTAAGTTAACCGAGTTTGGTGTCAGTCTCCTGTTACAGATTTGTCACAGCATGCTTTTTTCCACTAGCTATATGAACATTAAATCTAGGGCTGACAGTCAGTCTACACCTTCCCAGATGTACCTTCTGCTAGAGAAGACTCAAACTGAACTGTCCATTCTGACCTACTCCAGGCACCTACGTCAGAAGTAGAGTATCTGGCATTAGCCACTGACAGCTCTGAACTTTTCCAACAAATGTAATGTTGTCATGCACAAAGGCAGGCAGATGAAAAACATGTTATTGTCTTTAAGTAAGGGCTAAAGTTCCCTGAGCTCCTATTAGGTGAATAAAAGTAAGTAGTGTTCTAAAGGAACTGGGCAGAGTTCCTATCGCTATCCTATTCGTCACCAAGTTATGAAAGCAAAGGACACTCAAACCTCAAAAGAAAGCCTTTTTATTTCAGAAGACAGGGAGATCTGTTGTCCTGAAAAGTTAAACGAAAAGGAGCATTATTTGCCAAAGCTCTTTTAAAATTCAGATTCATGTCTGCATGAAGAGGTGGCAATCAAACACCTGTCCGGTCATGCCTCTTAATTAAAATAGTTTTCAAACAGTGGAAGAAAAAAGCCTCTGTCTCTTAGCGAGGCAGAAACTCGCAATTCTAATCAACTCAAGGATAGGTCTACTGTCAGATTTCCTTTTGACTTAATAGTTTTGTAAACTAGTTGGAAAATGTATTTTTGCTTCCCTTTGCTGTCTCCTTGAAGCATTTGCATTGTTGCTATCTAGCTGTGGCCTGCCTCTGAACGACATGTGATACAACCACGAAGACCAAATGACCAACTGGGCGCTGAATCTTCACCTGGTGAAGGGCTAACATTATCATAGCTCCCATCCCCGAGTAAGTGCACAATACACTTGAAAAAAATCTTAAAAATGCTGTTCAGTGAAGAAGTAGAAGGAGAGATGACCGTGTACTCTAACTTCCTTTCTAGCTATCTAGCTGTCAAATAATGCCACATGCATGAAAGGTCCAGCCTTTAATGACTTTCATAATGCTTTCACAATCTCTGTTCTTCGATGCTCTGCTGTATTACGCAGTGTAGCCCCATCTGTCTGCACGGCTTGACAGTCCGGATTGTGCCAACCCTACTGCCCCAATACCCATTCCATACATAAAATTTCAGTTACAAACAGAACTAAGGTTTTCCCAAGGAAGACCTGGTAATAACTACAAGGTTTTCGAGTTAAGTAGCAAATAAATGCATGATTTTGTTAGAGCCTTAAAAATCACTTGCAAGTAAAACTCTATGAAATAATTGAGGGTCTGTGCACAGTGCAGGAACCCCATTATGCCATTTTAGAAGAAAGGGCAGAGATCAGATGAGTAACTTTGGGTTTTCAAGTTTTTGTCTATGCACTAAACCATGTATTTCTAACAAACAGGTAAATGTTTGTTAAACATTTGTGTAATTGTGTAAATTGTGTAAACATTGTGTAAGGACTTGGCACATGTAGAAATCCACTCTCTTTACTTCTATAGTAAAGTATAGTAAATACTTGAAAATGAACCAAAGTATGAGCATCTGTAAGCAATTTTAACCATAGGTGAATGTTATCTGGCTTATCACTGTACAAGTCCATTATATTAATGTTTTTCCTAATAACAGCCCAATGAAAATAAGTTTTCATATAAATGATTCAACATAAGGATAAAAGTACAGTGCTCAAGTAAGTCCAAAAGTAGTGAAAGAAAGAGCGTGCAAGCACAACACTTTGGTAGTAGTTACGTGTTTTGATACAAGATCCCAGTTCTTGAGCAGATTTTTTTTCTTTTCTAAGATGAAACCAATCTCATATATATATATATATATAAAAATTAAAGTGTATGTGTCCTACCTGAGACCAGCTGCACATCAGAAAGTTTCACCTTAGAAGGAGGTCTTGTTGGCTGATATACTTTGCCTTCCTGAGAACGTCCTTTAACAAACAATATGAACAGCTCTGTGTTTATTCATATAAAGATGTGGTTATGTATAGCTATAAACTATTTAACTAGGCTATAGCATTATTTTATGCTAAAAATTATTCTCATTTGTGATGAGGAAACTCATGAGACGTTCTATATGGCAGAAAATTGTGACAACCACAACTGAACTTTAAAATACGTTAAAATACGTCTTGCAGTTGCTGTAAAAAAGAAGGAAAATAAAATTATTATTAGCTTTATTTCTTTATTCATTTTATCCTTTTTGGCTATCTACAGAGCCATGATAGAAGTGACTTACCACCTGGTAAAGTACATAAAGTTAGCACATCCTTACTCCATCAGCGATTCACACTGTAAAGGAACTCAAAGTTTAAAAGCGATGCTTTTCCTCTGCCCTTCAAGATGCATCCCTTTGCACCGTGCACATTCAGGCATAGTGCAAAGCAGTGCAGTGTTATCATAAAAGATGATCTTGCTCTGCCAATAAAGACCAGCTGTCTTCAAACAAGAAAGTTACTAACATGGAACAAGACCGTATTCTTCAAATGGAAATATTAAAAAAACAATACAAATCCAAAAAAGTTTAAAACAGTGCTTAAAAAAATTAAACCATGATCCAGATAGCCACTGTGCATTGATACAGCCAGCTACCCCCAGTTTAACTGCTCTATTCTTTTTCCCCATCGATATATGTGAGCAGCTCTGGCAACAGAATTATTTGGTTGCTCAAGACCCTTGCTGGAATAATACCACGTGGTGATTCAAACAGCTTTAGCAGCAGCCATTTTAAATCACAGAGGTATTTTTTTTTTTTCAACCTGAAACAGAAATACAATTACCCAGAACACCTGAAATGCAGACTAATTTTTATAAGTAGTTGAAATGCCTAACAATTAGGGAAGAAGTGTATAGAAGAATCCAAAATACAGAGAATACTGTTATAAAAATAAAAACGTAGCTATTTAAAATAAAGTATAGTGAAGACAAAATTACCATATATCTGCTTAAGGATGGACTGCTTGCCGGTTTTTATGGCTGAGTTGGTTTTGTTTATAGATTTCAGATTTTTACACGAAGGAACTGATTTCAGAGGGCTATGGTTCAGCTGTTTCTTCCAAGCAACCTGAATGAAGAAGGCAGCTGTCTCTTGTCTCCATTTGTCTTCATCTTCTTTGCACTGCCGCTTAGCACTAAGAAGCTGAAACAACTCCTGTCTTAGCTGGTAACTAGAGAGCAGAAAAGAGAAGAGCACTTGTTTTAGGTGACCTGTTTTAACTTCAGTGCTTTCCACGCATCAGTTCACATGGTGGATTACATGAGTAACTGGGAAAACAGAACTCCCACTGATGTGCTAAGTCATTTAGACGAGAAATGTTTGCTCAGAAGAAAAAGTAGGAGCTGGGTTCAATTCTGGATGCATCCATTACTTCACACAGCTAATAAAGATCTGGCATTACAGGTATCAAAAGTTACAGTACTACAACATCAGCTTATCAACTGCTTTATAACATACAGAAAATCTGGAGAAGACAAAACCTATAAATATTTATGATATAACAGTATAATCAATACTCTTTTCTCATTTTCACTATATTCACAGCTTAATAACACCAAATTTTCTTGTGTGCCTTACCACTTTGTATTCTCAGTCAATCAGTGCAAGAGACGAGCCAAATCTACCTCTCACAGGTTCAGCTGCACATTTCCTCTACAGGAAACTAAGCTGTTTTCCATTCCTTCTCTGAAGATGCTCCCCTCACCTTGTTTTCAGCCATCTGTTCTTGCTTTTTTTCCCTTCCCTTCAAAGGTTCCCCGTCTCCTGACCCAACCTTGCCACGGCTGCTTTGATCTTACACGCAGTCACAGCCCTGATCCAAGCGGCAGCAGTAGATTATCTGACCTTCTTCCCACTTCGGTGGCTAATGGCACCAGCAACAAAGAGTTGTTTGCTTTTTTTCCTTGAATCAGATATAAGTATTCAATCAGATATTGGCATTTCACACTCACAAGTCAATTAACTGGCCTCGCAATTAACTCTGAATCTTCCCAGTACAAACCTGTCGCAAATAAACACTGAGTAACACTTGTAAAATATTAATTATAAGTGTTTGGTAACAGGCCAAAAAACATTGATTATCCTCTCCTCCAGCATTCAAAAAGGCTTCTACTGGATTCCCTGGTAAAGGGAATGAGGAAGGGGGGAGCAAGAGGTGATTTTGTTCTGTTTCTCCATCTGTGACAAGTTCTAAATTAAAACAAAAGACAACACAACCAGATAGAAATTGTTTAAATATATGTTATAAGCCAATGAGCTATATAATTCAAACAAAACAGCACCTGTATATAGAAAATGAGTACATAAAAGCACAACAGAATGCCAAAGGGGGATGATATGCTTACTTACAGCCCCAATAATTTTAAACTTTCAATAAACTTGGTAAATTACCTCTGTGAAATTTGCTGGGTGAGACAAACGTATTTAATCTTAATTTAGTGGAGCTTCAGAATTCAGGCATGTACTGTTACCCAGCTCATTAAAGTACGTAACAAACATGGGGAGCATCTTACTGCATCTTACCAATAAACGTCCGTAATGCCTGCAAGTTGCAAAGCGCGGTATGAATTCAGAACAGGAGCATTATTAAGAGACAGAAGAAACAAATGATCCAGTTTTGCTAAACACCACATCGCTTAGAACTTTTCATCAGGGTAAGAGAGGAAGAGAAAGTGAAGGGGGGAGCACAATTACAGTGACTTGCTAACACAACTTGAGCTAAGGATGGGTTATGTGAATACCGCTGCAGGAAAAACAATTGGGGAACTGTTTTATACCTGAGCAGAAAAGAATACTAAGCTATTCTCTTGGAATTCGGTAATTACTGCCAGAAGCCTTTGCTGATACGTGAAATGACCCATTCACAGGCACTCCACCTTTGCACCCAGCTGTGAAATCATGGTTGTAGAGAACTTCTGGTAGTTTTTAGCAACAAGACGACAACTGTGGGGCTCTGATACTGAGAAGATGTAGGCAGTTATCTTTAGAGCGTGTGCATGCTTTTTTAATTCAGCTCTCCCGTAACAGATCGTTCTGATCCTAGTGAGAAAAAAGAACGGGACCGAGTTTGATGCTCTATGAATCTGATGTGGTGCCTTAACAAAATAGCCAATGCTTAGTCAACAAAACTACTGCACATAAAAGAAACGTGGAATATATGTGCAAAGTGACAAAGCTGGCAAATGGTATTCAGATTCATTGTTACAGAGGCTCTAATCTTAAAAAATACTGCCGGTAAAGTATGCGTGTAGCAACAATATATAAAAAAATACAGCTTGACTCCAGCAGGAGAGCAACAGTGACAGCAACCAACTTCCTTCCAGCTTCTGTCGACTCACTGTGGACCCTGGAGAATGGTACAGGCCTCAGTGCCCCCCCCGAGAGAGCGAGCCAGACACAGAATCTGTAAGCCTCAACGAGCAGGATAAGCAATTAACCTTTGGCAAGCCACACACCTTAAAACACACTTTTGAGGACTACATTTATAAAGTTTGTGGACTGTGGGAATTGAAACATTTGCCTGAGAAAGCCAAGTTTAATATACTTAGGTAGACCAGTACCATTGTGCTGTAGCTCACAATAGCTCTCAATAAACTTTCAATAAATAAATCACGACTATAAAATTTGCAGAGTGAGACAAATATATTTAATCCTAATTTAGAGAAATGCGGGAACTCAAGCATGTACTTCTACATGTTTCCATTAACGATGTATAATTCTATTGCTGGCTACAAGTACATGCTATTTACCAGTGCAAGCCTGGACCTAAAAGATAAACACAAAACTGAGCGGGACCCACAGCCACAGAGTAGGTACCTGCTTAGGAACTATAATTCGGTGTACATTGGATGGGAAATGAGGTATTTCAGAGAGAGTGTCAGAATAACTGACATATTAGTAGTCAGCACATACAGCTTGCCTAGCGTCACCTCGCTGGAAACGCTAACCGTGACTTCTGGGCAGGCAGGTGCCACCATCTGACTTGGGATCATCCTAAAATACCCACACCACCTCTTTTTTTTGAGATATATATGAACTCTGCTTCAAAGGAAGCGGCAGAACTCTCTTCACTTTAAAAATAAACATTATTGCTGTGGTAATAGCATGGAAATCAGGAGGAGGAAATCTGGTCCAATTTCACAGCTCTCATCATCCATTGGAGTGTTTCAAAACAGACAATAAAGCTCACATTGAGCTTTGAAGCATAAGCAGAAAAGGCGGCAGAACTGGTGGGCCTGGAAGAGAGAATGCAGGAGGGAAGCATGGCTCTTTGTAGCAGTGTAGTGCTCTCACCTCGGCATCGCTGGCCAATGAACTGTTCTGTGTTCTGCATCAAAACATGCACTGAATTAAATGCATTATGATATTGCTGCAAACTTTATGAACTCAATCAAAGCTCTAGCAACAGTAAACTGTCCACAGACGTAACAAAATGACAATGGAGGAACTGCCAAACTAATGTCTCCTGCAGTATTGCAGAATTTATGAGCCTCGTTAGTGTTCTATAAAATAGGAGTTTTGCAAACAGAACAAATATATTTATTTTTCTTTATTAATTCTTTAAATAACAAATGTCATTTAAACAATCTTTAATCCTCACAATTTCCAAAGCGGTGTAAGTAAGTAGTGCATGCACTTCTTGCTAAGATAACACAGCACTGCTGTTTCAGCAGGGGGATAGTTTAGAAAGATCTATCCAAAATGTTTAGATAGTCAAAACTTTAAACGGAATGCAAAGATTTCTACACAGGTAAGCTAGCTTGACACAAGGCTTTAGATCCCAGTTCCTGTAAGGAAATTTGCACAAGCACTCACTACACATCTTTATGCTTTGACTGAAAGCTACAGCATGCACCTACTCTTTTGTAAGGATTTTAATTTGGTGTTAAGTGAAAACAGAATAGCCTTCAGAAGCAACAGTATCACTTACGGATATACTCTCCTAACTTACTCCTGACTTACCTTAGCTTTTGATATCTAAAAGGGTCTGAACACGTAAGACAAGAATTCAGGATCTAAATTAGAAAAGAAAGCCAAGGAAGACATTGCCAGCACTGAGCTGCTTACATAGTGTTTGGAAAAATTTGGGAAGGCAGGCAATGTTTATTCAGCCTCTAGCAAGCAGCAGAGAGAGCTGATGGCAGAAGTGGTGGATCACTGGGAGAAGAAGTGACTGCTTTGCTTTGCAGTTCAGTGTGAGTATGAGGAAAATCACAGAACCACAGAATGGTTTGGGTTAGAAGGGATCTTCAGAGATCATCTAGTCCAACCCTCCTGCCATGGGCAGGGACGTCTTCAACTAGATCAGGGTGCTCAAAGCCCCGTCCAACCTGGCCTTGAACATTCCGGGGATGGGGCATCCACAACTTCTCTGGGCAACCTGTTCCAGTGCCTCACCACCCTCATCGTAGAAAATTTCCTTCTTACATCCAATCTAACCCTATCCTCTTTCCGTTTAAAAATGTTCTCCTTATGTCCAATCTAAACCTACCCTCTTTCATTTTAAAATCATTGCTCCTTGTCCTGTCACTACAGGCCTTGGTAAAAAGTCTCCTTGCATCTTCCTTCTAAGCCCTCTTTATATATTGAAAGGCTGCAATCAGGTCTCCCCACAGCCTTCTCTTCTCCAGGCTGAACAACCCAACTGCCTCAGGCCTTCCTCGTAGCAGAGGCGCTCCATCCCCCTGATCATCTTTGTGGCCCTCCTCTGGACCTGCTCCAACAGGTCCATGTCTTTCTTGTACTGGGAACCCCAGAGCTGGATGCATAAATAGCAAATGGAAAGCAGAGATGATAAAGTACGGAAATAGGTGATACTGTACAAAAAAGTCAGAATTTTCACCAAAAAAGAGGCTCCAAAATGAATTAAAAATACCATGTTCCAAAATTTTAACGTTTCACTGGAAAAGGAATGTACTCACAAAAGCCAGTGTAACTTTTATATTCCAACAACAGTGAAAATATAACCTGGAATATTACCGGACTGCAAATCCAACCTCATGCTGGGAAATATTTAAACTGATCAGTAAAAGAGCTGGAGCGAACAGAAGTATTTGCTGAGCCAACACAAATGTTTAAATGGCCACATTTCAGTTTAGGAACAAACAGACTGCCAGCTTGGACCATGGGGCTTCTGGTCTGGTGTCCCTTCCCTAGAAATGGGCACTGTCAGCTCTTTCTGAGAAAGACAAGACACTTCTTCATAAGTTAACTGTAAAAAGCAATGGGAGAAATACCAGTTCTCAAAACTCCACGAAGAAGCAGCCAGTAATACTTGTGTCTCAGCTCCCTGGTATTTAGGGAACATTAGGGAACACTCCACCTTGCAAAATAAGAAACAGAGGATTTTTTAAGCCTGGAAGCATCACTGTAAGCAGGCAGCACAAACTCATGCCTCTTTACTGCCTTTCAGAGCTACGTGGTACTCTCGTAACTTTCGGTCCTGGCCTTGCTTGATGCAGCCCAGAGGACGTTACTGGAGTGGCTGAACTGCCCAGGCTGGCTGCCGCCTGCGGCTGGATGCGGTGACAAGGAGAGCAGACCTGATGTTCCAGCTGCTGAGTGCTCCCCTCTGCTCCACGCTGTGGCTGAGCCGGTTGGATGCAGACGCTGCCCTGCACTGGGAAGACAGCTAGTACTTTGCTCCTGGCACAGCAGAGGGGAGAAACAGCCCCTCCGCATTTCTCCGCGAGGGAACCAAAGCTTCCAGCATGACCCAGAAGAAGGGAGGTCTACCAGCAACTCAGCATTTATCCTGCAGGCAGTTGGGCATTAAGGCCTGATTCTGCTGCTCCAGGAAACTTGCAGGTTTCCCAGGGACTAGTATGAAGGATGTTACTACCCTCTGTATGCTCCCAGACATCCGCCAGCTGCTCCCTTTGATACAGTTTGGTTGGGGGAACAATTTTTGCATCACTACCGAACTATACTATAGGGCGTGAGAGTTGAGTTCTCAAAGGAACTTCCTTCTTATTTTTTCTTTAATTGAATACTAAGAAATATTAAAACGTATATGAAACTGTTAAGCTAGTGAGAGATCTGGAAAGATCAGTTATTAGTAAAAATCAGCATCCACTAAAAACTGAAGAAAATTTCATTGAAAAATAGGAAATAAGAATTATGTACATATCATATGCTTCACCTACAGCTATCATACTCTTCCTGTCAATTTTCATAAGAAATGAAATATTAAGGAGCATGTATATCAAGAATGACTGTATTTCTGAGGACAAAACTCATGCATTCATGAAAGCAGGACAATGCTGTGGGAAGCAAACACTGGGACATCTCGCTCCCTCCTGTCTGCCTCTTCTGCAGAGCAGTCAT